>NW_008327613.1:693943-726706 GCF_000622305.1 Nannospalax galili
CTCATGACTGTATAACTAATAATTCAACTGTAAACCTAAAAATTTATGGCCGATTTTGAAAGAGATGCATCTTAGCTCAAGAAATTGTTATTGAATATGTCAATGCTGTTGTAATGAAATTCTTCTTCTAAATATGTGGTTATTCAATAAATAATTTAAAAAAAAGAAATCAGGAAGTTTATTCTTGCTAGCGGGCTCAAGCAGAGTTACCTCGCCAAAGACCTGAGACCTGAGTTGAGTACCTTTGTAGAGTGTATTAGTTCCCCCTGCATTATCACAGCATTGGTGGGTATACAGCCTATGTGGTTATCAGCACAGGTGTTAGTGCCCTCAGACCACCAAAGAAATTCAATCTGCAGGCATATTTGCAAAGGCAGACATTTGGGGAGGGGTTAAGATATTTTTAAGAGTGTTTAATTACGTGTGCTGTACCAAACAAGGCAGATGTTCCGCTAGGTAACTATGGTACTTATTTCTTAAGATTGCTCTCTCCATTTTAGCTTTGGCTCTTTTTTTCGTAATATAAATTTGAGTAAACACTTATAAAACTGATGAAAGGTGAGTGCTGTATTCCAAAGCGTAAACTCACTCATAAAGCAATGTTAGACATACACAACAGTGACAAATGGGGGGCTCTATTTTTTTTTCTTATCAAGACAATAGCCCCAAGATAAGGTGTACCCTTCCCTGGCACATACTTAATAGTACATTTCCTTCAACTAGGTCCCACCTCCTAATAGCCCATTCAGCTAGGAATTCATTGATGAGTTGACCCATGGATGAAGTCACTGCTCTTACGATCCAGTTTTCGCATAACAGTTTCACCACTTGGGGGCTAAGTTTACCATATATGATCCTTTTTCTTAATATTTAAATCACTGATCATATTCAAACCACACCTTCCTTTTTGGGTCTGCCCTGTGGATATTGGTGAACTTACTTTGAGCCATGAAAAAAATCCACTGTGGTCCCTGAAATCCTGACAGAGATGCAGTCCTTTTTATCACTTCAACACAAAGCATGTATTGTTTGTACATTTTAAAAATCTGGCTCAGGCTGACTGGTATGTCATGTGCATTTAAATCACAGCAAGCGATCTTCTCCCTGTGACCTCAATTTGATTTTGTGCTTTCCCTTTTTCAATTTGTTTTTTTTATTATTATTTTTAAGATTATTTTTTCTTTAAGTCTCAAAAGAGCTTTAAATGCTGCAAACTGGAGCCAAGCACTAATGAGGGTCCATTTGACTCTCCCTGCCTCTGTTTTTAAGCCAGCTTTTCATTCTTACTAACTAAAGCTGATGTGGTGTTTTCTCTAATAACTGGTTCGTATTCCTCAACTTCTTTTCTTGGCTCATCAAAGTGAGCTGCAGCTGCTGGACAGCTCATAAATTGTCTGGCTTTTATTTTATTCTGCCTTTATGTGTGCAATTTATCCAAAGCCAGTTTCAATCTTAATTGATCCTTTTGCCTTTTTGAATCTTTCAAATTAGAAGCCTTTTTAGTGCCTTATTTAAAGAGTAGGTACTATAGAATATTATGGGGTCTGTATCATGTTCCCACAATTCTCCATAGGACTCAGCAGTATCCAGAGACAATGGCATCGTTCCCAACCCTGCGGAGACCTTGTTTATGAGCAGAGGGTAAAGGAGTCTCATTTCAACCCACAGGACTCCTCCCTTAGTCTATCTGGTAAGGGTAGACATGATCCAAGTGGGCACAACTCGACTATTACATGTTGGAATGTGTGTTGAAATGCTCCCATTTTGCCCAGTGAGTTCCTCAGGCAGACACTCAGCCCTCTCCATAAGACTGATCTAAGCTCAGATTTTTCTTGTTGCTTCTTTGTTGTTTGATGTGGTAGACATTGTCTGAAACATCTACTTCCTCCTTCAGATGAGTCTACAGAAATTCTCTCTGCATGAAAAAAGTTTAGTCGCACTGTTCAAAGTAGACTTGCTTCTGCCACAGGGCCCTGCTTAGCAATTTTGGGGCTGTTTCTCCCAGACCATTCTTGGAGACTGAGAATTTCTTCCCCTCTGGGCCAGGCCTGCTACAGGCCAGCAGTCCTCAGCTCCACTTGTGAGGAGCAAGGAAACTCAGACCACATTCCTTTGCTGTCTTTACTCAGGGCCAGGGAAAATCTCCAGGCTAATTCCCCGTTTTCTGCGGCTTTCATGTTTAGGGCTGTCTGTTTGCTCAAGATATGTACCTGCTTGGACAATAATACGTCTTGTTGCCCCAAGACCTCCAGACTAGTATCATGTCTCACTCCAGACCTGTATCTTGTCTCACTTGTGTCTGGATTTTCTCTGCATTTTATAGCCTTTCTTGAGATACTGTGCTCTGATGCTTCACCACTTTCCTAGTTCTTCACTCTGTTCCATATTTTCAGTCATGTCTAGGAAGACAGGAGGCCAGGGACATCTTGTCTCCCCCACCATCTCACCAGTACCAGGCAGGTGCTTGGAGGATGCTTCCCAGGCACTGCTCTGTGGGTTCTGTGGGGTCATATGCAAGCATCTCTCATCATCCCAACATCCTCAGCAGCTTTTTTCCATATCCTATACCCACTGTTCATATCAGAAGGCAGTATAACAGTCTCTTCTTGGAAGAGATTCTAGTTTGCCCTTTATTTACTTATAAGCTTATTTTGAAAATTATTGTTTTATTTTACCATAGAGCAGATAAATGTGTGATTGTATTTTACCTTGCATCTTGCTATTGTCAGGTTTAGACATACTTGGAGGGTGCATGGGCTTGTACCCCTCTCGAACAGTTCTCTATTAGTTAGTTTTCTGTTCCTGTCACAAAACACCATGACCAAGCCAGCTTATCAGGCTTATGATTCCAGGAGGATAAGCGTCCAGCGGGGGGGGGGTAGCAGGAGCTAGCCAAAGCAGAAAACTGAACACTCACATCTTCAAGAACTCACAGGAAATAAAGAGGGCAAGTCAGAAGTGGGGTATGCCTATGAACTCTCAAAGAGTTCCCCCAGTGATAGTGACATGCTTGCTCCATCAAGGACACACTTCCTAAACCTTCTAAACAGCGCCACCAACTGGGGCCAAGTATTCAAATACTTGAAACCTATGGAGGACATTCTCATTTAAACTACCATATGCCATGATTTCCCATCTCTAGCACCAGGGATGAGACCCATTGTAACTTATAAGATGTTCCTTGCCATCCACTTGTCCCGTACTTACGTTGAATTTTAAATCGGAGGTTCAAACTGTTAACCACAAAGCTGTTTCATTCCGGGAACTGGCTCCCTGGATTTCCCCCAGCAAAAACCCCCTTTGCAACTAGTTGATAGGGAGAGCAACCATATAAGCTTCTGTCTGCTCTTCCTTTCAACATCGTATCTCCAGCAGTACAGTTCTTCCCCTTAATTTATGTTTTCAATTTCTACACTTCCCAGGCCAACCACCGCCCAAAAATATTTCATGGAAAATTTTGTGAATAGACAACTCCCAAGTTTTAAATCATATGCCTTTCTGCATTGTGATGAAATGTCAGGGCATCCCATTCAGTACTGCTTAAGGTACAAATCATCGCTTATGCAGTAGGTGAACCCACATGGCATACACTACCCTCCCGTTAGCCACTTAGTGAAAGTCATCTTGATTATCACATGGATTGTTGTGGTACCTCAGGGCTTGTGTTCAAGAAAACTTCATTTGACTTAATAGTGGCCCCAAAGCATCAGAGTGGTTACTCTGTGGATTCAGATGTACCTGAGAGAATCATAAAGCACAGTAAAAAGTACAGTAAACCATGGAGTAAAAAAGACAAAGATACATTCACATAACTGTTTATAGTACAACGTTACAGTTAGTCTACTTTTATGTATTCTGGTTAATCTCTTACCTGTCTAATTTATAAATTAAACTTTATTATACACATCTATGCATAGGAAAAAATATAGTGTGTCTGTGTATATAGAGGGGTTGGCACTATCTGCAGTCTTAGCATCTGCTGGTGGGCATAAGGGTGCCTACCGTTCCTGCCTGTTACTTTGAGTGCTCATTGGGAATGCTCTCTGGCTATCCTTCTTAGTGCTTAGCTCAGGAATTTATCCCCCCAGGGCCACAGAGAACAAAAGACAAGCGAGTTGAGTGTCAAGGGATCTATACTCCCATGAGAAATCAGAGGGAAGCTGGGGGTCCTCATAGCCAGCAGGGAAGTACTACAGCCATGCTCTGCCTCCTTGTTCTCACCTGCTGATTGAGGGGTTAACACAGGAATCCCAGCATGCCTGATGATACACTCTAGGCATCCGCTCTCCAATTGATAAGTCACTTGAATACTTTGGGGTGGGCATTTGGCTCCATCAGATGGATGGCCAGGAAGTACAAGCAGGAAGATTGGAGAGCAGCATTGACACTCAGGGAGCAGTGGTGGACTGGCACTCCTTGCAGTATGCCGTGACTACTGGCATATGGGGAGAATGGGTACTGTGGGGATAGGCTGGTCTGGGAAGGCTTCAGTGCATTTTAAAATGCTTTTATTACATTTATTTATAAGGGGCACATGTGGAAGTCAAAAGACAACTTGTGGAAGTTGGTTCTCTCCTTCCATCACGTGGATTCCAGTGGTCAAACTAAGGTCATTGGGTTTGGCACAAGTGCCTTTACTACTGAACCATCTCGCTAGCCCCTTCGACCTAGTTTTTAATTAGAAAACAATCTTAAATTTCCAGGAATTTTCAAAGTCACAACTAAGAGCATTTTATCCTGACTCATTTGAGAGACAGTGGGAAACATGGTGCCCTGTCAGTTTCTGCCACTCCATAATCACAATATCATTCTCAAAACTAGGAAATCGGCCTTGATACCTCACTACCACTTTAGCCTTGACCTCTATTCAAATTTCTCCAGTTGTCCCAATAAAGTCCTTTGTAGCAGAAACCATGCAGATCATAATGGCACACCGGAGCTGTTTGCCATGCATTTTCTGTTGGTTTCACTCTATGGGATTGCTTTCATTTTCCTTGAATTACATGACCTCTAAACTCTCGGAGCAGGCAGGCCAGCTATACTGTGGGTTGCCTCCTAATCTGCATTTGCCCAGCGGGCCCTCACAATTAGATTCAGATTGCCCATCATTGGTGCCTGTGTTACCCATCTTTCTCTCCCTGAGCAAAATTCTGGAGGTAATGGATTCATAGAGAGTAAAGGTTTACTGTGGCTTGGTTTGAAAATGCCAATGCCTATGGAGAAGAAGCATATCATGGCACAATCATACAGAAGAGCAAAACTGCTCTCATCACAAGCCAGGGAACCGAAAGAGAATGAGTGGGGTGTCCCACAATCCTCTTCAGCAACATAACTCCAACAACACAAGGCCCTCCACCTAGTGCCCCCTCAAAGGTTCTTTCACCTTCAAGTAGACCCACCCTAGTGGCCAAGCCTTCAGGAGACATCCAGGATCCAGGCTACAACAGCAGAGATCCTCTGCATCCTCCCAGATGTGAGCAATTTTCCTATAACCCACTGTTGATGGTCTAATAAAATTGAAGGCTTAGTGCTTAATCTTTGGGCCATTTGTCACACTAGACTCATTGCAATAACTGGCATGGCCCATCTGTGCACATGGTATAACAGGCAACGGCTCTTCCCTGGTTCCAAGGGAGGGAAGGCTATAAGAAAGGTGTGCAGAGCTTGGATGCTTTCTGCCCTTCATCTCCTAATCCAAGACTGTGGGCTCACAGACCACAGATAAACACCATCCACAGTTTTTCCCTGGTGGCAAATAAGCAGGCTGCCTACTTCAGATACTTGCAGGCCAAGATGTTTTGATAGTGGCAATAACTTTATCAGTTTGTCAGGATTTCATTCATTTCTTTTCATCATCTTTTATAGCAAAAATGTAGATGACCACTAGGCTTCTATTTAAGAAAAAAAAAAACCAATGTGCCTTGATATTAAAATTGAGAGTGCTTTTTTCCCAGGAGCAGAAAAACTGAACTGAACAAAGATCTCTGGTTCTGAAGCACAGGGAAATCCGCAGTAGGCTACGCCCACGAATTAACTTTCAAAGAAAAACATTTCCAGCAGAGCCAGTGAAATACTCATTTAAAGTCAAATGATAGCCGCCCAGAACATTGTGCCATCCAAAGTCTCGTGAACTAAGATTCAGATGACTCCTTGGTTCTTGATGCTCAATTTGCAAGCCAGCATTTTTTTAAATATTTGGCTCAAATCTTGGAAAACTGTACAATTTGCAGCAAGACAGTGTGACTGACCTAAAGGCCAGAGGAAAAAACACAGGGAATGAATTATTCTCAGGGCTGGACCCCCAAAAAACCCCTTCTTCTATTACAAGTCGTGTATTGAAGGAAGAAATACTTATTAAATTATTTTGGGAACAGGAAACAAAAGTATAATCAGCTACCATGCCAAACACGTTAGCTGTGAATGCATCTCCTAAAGATCACCCCTTTGAACTGACACCTGAGTCCATGTAAAAGAAGCAGGATCCTGGACTAACCGGGTGCCTGGCCATAGGAATGATGTGATATAATTGTCACTGAGTAAATGTGTTAGTGTATATGTTCAGTGCCGGGGACTTGATGGAGCAGTAAACCACTAAGAGATACGGGCTCTTTTCATACAGCTTAGAACCTTGACTCTCCTGTCTGGGTACATATAACCGAGTTAAGCACTTTCAGACACTGCTCAAAATGTGCTGGCCATTTTGCTTGTTGTAGAGAAATAAGGGAATAATTAGATAAGTCCCTGGCACTGGTGGGAAACAATAGACACCAAACTAGAAGCAACAACAAAAGCTCTCAGAATGAAGAATGAAATACTGCTGGGGGAGACAATTAATATCCTCTGGAAACGCAAGGACACTCATGGAGGAAGTGACAGACTGTCTGTTGATACCCTTGACCCTGTTCAACTGATCATCTCCTCTAACGAGAAGGGTACCCCGTCTCCATGTTCATCCTAAAACCCCTCTGTCAGGACAAGGGTGTGTACCCAACCCAAAAGGACCTGGCAATATTCTTGGTCAAACAAAATGAAATTCACTCACACGAAGGCTTAGGAAGCCCCTCTGCTCAGGCCTCAGGACTACTCCCTCTGCCTCCTGAACATGGTTTTGTAAAGTTTCCTGGACCCCATGAGATATCTAGAGCCCTGAATGTCAATCTCCCCATCTGTTTAAGTTTGCATGGAGTTGAATTCTGCTACTTACAAGAAACTGTGCCTTTTTGTCCAAGAGGAAGAAAGCATTCGCTGGCATTTGCTTATCTCTGACCACAGGACAGGCCCTGCGCTTTATGTCCATTGTCTCATTTATTACTTCATAAAGTTATTGTTGTTATCACTTCCACAAATAAATGTGCACACGAGCCCTCTGCTGGGTTAGAGCAACCGTAGTCAGTGTGAAAGGGCAGCAGAAAAGAAAGGCCGTTCCCAGCTCAGGAGAAGCCTTGTCATTCAGTCACCATGTCCCTGACAACAGCTGGGAAGGACACATGCAAGTTGTTCCCCAAATGTTATATACTCCAGAGACCCAGATGTGACTCTCCTTTCTTGTATGGCACCTTGATTCTGCTTTCTTCATTCTTACCTTCTTTTTCTTCTTCATTGTACTCATGTTACTCAAGAGTTCTGCCAAAGCAGGCCATATGTGAAATTCTAGTGCTGAAAGAGGGACTGAGATAGACATTGTCCGTACCTCACAGCATCTTTTTACCTGGCAGCAGAGTCAATGGGTAAGAATTGAAATACAGTCCTCCCAGGGTGTCGCAAGGGATGGGGCCAGGACCCCTAGTGAACACACGAATCCAGCACATGTTATGAGGATAGGCACATTATCATAAGTTCATGGAGTAATGAGAAGAAAAAGTTGTATGTATTCAGTAAGGCTGTTTAAAGAAAAGTTTTTCCTTCTGCTGTGGGTACAACTGTGGCTGGAGAACTGTGGACACAGGCCACTTCATGAGCATAGCCAACACTGTGAGAAAGACCGAGAAGGTGTAGAAAGGAACAGGAGCAGGGCATGGAGAGGTACCAGGTATCAGGGCTCCACAGACTTTAGAAACAGTCTGAGGTGACTCACCAGCATTGTGAGCCAAGAGCGGCCCTCGGAGCCTGAGTCCAGGCTCTGCCCCATACCTGAAATGTGTGTGTGTGTGTGTGTGTGTGTGTGTGTGTCCTTTGTCCTCTGGTGCCAAATGAGACATGAGGAGACCTGGGATTGTGGAGGTGCCTGGGCTAACCAGTACCTGCCTATTTGGCCTGGAGTCCCTCCTGAGCGACATTTTCTTCTTATCCTCTCAGTTTATGTGGTCGATCCCCTGGGTTTCTCTTGGAATTTCCAACAAGCTTTTGAACTCCTCTTCCTAAGAAATGAAACCAAGTTTCCTCTTCTGTATGGGACTCCTCCTAGTGTGTGGCTGGGTGCCTGCTGCAATTTAGACAACCACAACCCATTCACCAGGCTGTGTATGTGCCAGTCCGTGGCTTGGACCACCATGATGCTGCATCACTTCTGCAGAGTGGCCTCCAGCAGCCAGCCCATTCCTTTAATCTGCCATGGATCCTGCTCCCTGACAGCTTACATGAGACCCTGCGTACCTTGTAACTAAACACACACAGGCCATGAACCAAGTTTGAACTTACTTCCAAGACAGGATCTGGGAATCACAGATCTTAGATTGGGTAGGAGGTTTGCACATGTGCTGGACATCTTTAGTGTCAACTTGACACACCTGGGTTGAGGGAGCCTCAACTGGGGAATTGCCTTCATTAGACTGGCCTGTGGCCATGTCTGTGGGGGCAGCTTCTTGATTATTGAGTGATGTGGGAGGGCCCATCCCACTGTAGGTGGTGCCACCCCTGGGCAGGTGAGCCTATGTTGTACAAGAAAGCAGGTTGAATGGGGACCAGAGGATCAAGCTAGTAAGTAGCATTCCTCCATGGTCTGTGCTTCAGCTCCTGCCTCCAGGTTCCAGCCCTGAGTTCCTACCTTGGGCTCCCTGATGAACTGTGACCCAGGAGATATAAGACAAATAAACCCTTTCTTCCCACATTGGTAGTGGTCAGAGTGTTTTGTCACAGCCATAGAGAAACAAACAGCACCCATGTGACTAGATTAAGTAGGTCTCCCTGGTCCTACCATGTGAAAATACATAAACAGCTATGCTTGGTTCCATGTCAGGCATTAGGACACTCCCAACTCTCCCTTTACCTACCCTTATGGGCCCATTTGTCACAGGCTCATGATACTCATTGGAGGAAAAGAGAGTTTGAATCAAGATCAAGGTCATCGTCTCCCAGTGCTATCCTTGATGAGGGTTTCATGGCCACTCTGGTCCTGGCACTTTACATAAGTGTGCTGCCATCCCCCCAGGTGTTAGTCATCTGTGCTGTGGCCAAGGACCCAGGACCGTAGCAACCTTTCAGAACATTTCACCTTTCTTCTTCTCACTCCTTGCTCTGGGTCTGCCTTTTCATGACTGCGGTGGGCTGGGATTGGCTGGGTTATGCTCCAGAGTGCTTGCTGGGTTTGGATCTGCTCTGTTTGGAGACCCATACTGAGAATGACCCTTGAAGAGGCTGAGTCAAACTGCACAGGCACATTTGAGACTTGTTTTTGTCCCTTCCATTCATATTCAATCGGCTATAGCAAATCACGTTGGAACCACTGATGACTATTCCATGCTGTGTTGAAAGTGAGGCCTGTTATGAGACCATGACTCATGATTGAGATCATGCCAAACAGCTGTACAGGGACCTTCTCATCTGAATTTCACCAATGACATTTGAAAGAAGTACTCTTTGCCATTCTGAAGGGCACAGAAAGAAAACTGTTGGATGTCCCTGAAGAGGGGTTTTAAATGTCAACAGGGAAGGCTTTCATTATCTCATAGTAATTTAGTTTTAAAGAAGAACTACCCATTATATTCTCTTTCCACTTGGAAGAGAATTCCAGCTGTGGTGTAGGGAGAAGCAGCTCACCCAGCCCAACTCAGGGGCACAGAAGAAAAGAACGAACCTTGTCTGGCCTGACCACTTTTCTCAAGCATGTACGTGTTTGGTGTTTTGTTCTAAGGTCACTTGTAAGTGTTGAAAAAAGACTTCTTCCTTGCTTTGCCAGCGACTTGGCCCTCAGCAAAGAGAAAAACACATTTACTATGACAAAGTGGCTTTGAAAGAGCAAGCCTGAGGTCACCAAGGGGTAAAAATGGCCTCAGAAGAAGGTTCCACTGGCCTTTTGTCTTCACTTGTTTGCTGACCTGCTGGGGATAGTGATTATCAATTAATCAGGAAATCTTTGAAAGGAGTAGTCTCCCCTTTTAGAGTCTTACTGTTCCTAGAAGACAGCCCAAGTATAAGAATAGTTAAAGGTTGACCCCACCTCCTAAAGTTTCCACAACCTCCCTATACAGTGCCAACAACTGGAAACCAAGAACTTAAACACATGAGCCTGTGTGGAACATTTTGCATTCAAACCATAACAGTATTTGGCCTAATGGAGGCCAAAGATGCTCACTTGCATACACTTCCACACTATGAAAGAGGCTCTCATCCCCCATCTTCCAGTGTGAATGCTGACCTCACCAATAGCATGAGGGTCCTGGTTCAATATCCCTTTCTCAAACCGATGCTTCAAAATCCTGGAACTGTGCCTATGGAAGTCTAACAAAGGCCCTCCAAGATGTCTGCATCTTAAACTTATGTCATCTCATATGGGAAAGTCTTTGCAGCTATCACTGAGGATTTGCAATGGAGAATTACCCTGGATTATTCATGTAGGTCCCAAGTACAATCACATGTAGAAAGACAGGGTATTTGACCCACAGAGAGAATGTGATCACACTAGCAGAGTTTAGAATGATGAAGCCATACTTAGGGGTAGAAGGCATGGTGGTAGCCACAGGAGTTAAAAGAGGTGAGGAACAGTTCTCTCTCATGGAATTCTCAGGAGAACACAACCCCTCTGACACCTTGATGGGGCCCATTGATTTGGATTTCTGCTTTCTGAGACTCTGAGAGGATACATTTTTACTTTAGGCTACCAGATCTGTGACCCCTTGCTCAGCAATCACAGCAGACTGATGCCCATATGCTAGCCAGGCTCCAATATCCTTTGGTTCAGCAAATACTCACTGTGACTTGGAATGTGCCCGGAACTAGTGACCAGAAACAGAGTATGGGTGCTGCCAGTCTCCCCTGCTGAGGGACGAGGGAAGCTGGAAAGGGAACAAGCATTCAGGCTGGTGGTGCAGACCACATAGAGAGGGGACAGACCCTGATACAGCTCTATTGGAGCAAGATTAACACATCACTGGCTTCACATCAGAAGACCGGATGTGAACTCTCTTCCTGTTACCCAATAGCTGTGTGACCATAGGAGTCATTTGCTTACATTAAGATCCATTTGTTTTGTCTATAAAATAAGAATAGTGTTGTTGAGATAAGACACATGACCAAGGTAACTTGTAGAAGGAAGAGTTTATTTGGCTTATAAGTCCAGGGGGATTAGAGTCCATGATATCAGGGGAGGCATGATGGCAGATGTGGCCAGAGCAGAAAGTTGAGCAATCACATCTTCAAGCAGGCACTGGAAGCAGAAAGTGAATGGAAATCTGGCAAGGCTTAAGAGATCTCAAAGCCCACCCCAGTGACATGCTTCCTCTAGCAAGGCTACACCTTCTAAACGCCCCCTAAACAGTGCCACCAACTGGAGACAAAATGTCCAAATACTTGAAGTCTATGGGGGACATTCTCATTCAAACCACCACAATGTATTATGTACTCAAGCACCAAACACTATGAAGTTCGGAAAATACTTGACACACAGCACATGCCCCAGACCCAAGTGGCATCCATGCAGGATCTTTGAGTGGCCTAGGGTCTTTACAGGATGATATTTCTCCATGGTGACGCTTGTGCTGTTATGCCCAGATCAGCATCAGACATAGAATTTGCTAGACTCAAAGTCTAGGGATCCAGAGATGAGCTCTGGAATGGGAAGGGTTGCCATGATTACTCAGGTTCAGGAAGAAGCACCTAGAGCCACACATGAAGGTCATTCATCGGGAAAAATAGAGTCCAGGCTGCAGCTGAAAGTCTAGCTCTCGGTAAGCACTCCTGACACGAGGAAGGGCCTGGCTGGGAGACTGGAATTGAACCTCAGAGGAAAGAGGCTGAGGAACAGAATCACAAGTATGAGATTACATTTGCCTAGCTCAGACTCAAATACCCAATGTGCAAACTGTCCCAGATGCAAAAACCCTGCAGGTGGACCAAAGTCATCCTGCACCAGGACAGGCAAACATACTGTGGATTTTCCACTACATCTTGACATACGTCCACCGCAGACATTATCAACCAATCACACCAATCTTTCCTACTTGGCACAGTCATTGCCTCGCCATCTTTTTTAGCACATTGTTTCCAGTGAGTGGAACTCAGAGCTATCCATGGTGCTGCCCTAGCCCTTGACCTCAGAGTCTCCCACTTCTCAGATGTTGGCTGAAGGGACTCGTTTACCAGGTCAAAGTAGTTAGTGCAGTCAGACTCTACATTCACTCCTCCATATGCTATTCCAGCAAGTCCCATCTTGGCCTGGCTCCTCCTAAGTCCTCTGGGCCCTGGGATTCCTCTTTCCCACACCCATTTTTGCCCTGTTCATCAGTCTTTTCTTAAAAATTTTGCATCTGCTCAGGTCTGATCTACTACCTGACTATATGTTCCTGCTCATGTGAGCAACATCTGCCTTCTCCTGCAATGAACATGGCCCTTCTCTTCACACAGGTACAGCATGGGCAGATGCCCACAGCAGTGTCCAGGTACAACATAGCTGGCTGGTACATATGCGGCAGACTTCTCACTGACTTGCTCAGAAGCAAGTGTCACACAAAAGAACCACACTTGATGTCACCTGCCTTCTTCATTGTCATGTACCCCCTACCGAATTCTAAGTAGGGCTTGGTAAGATGGCATGTAAGTGTCTACGTTAGTCAGTTTTCAGTTGCTATAACAAAGTATCTGGGATATTCAATGTATAAAGAGGAAAGGTTTACTGAAGCCCATAGTTTGGGAGGTTTTGATCCACGGTCAACTGACCCTGTCACTTTTGGGCCCAGTTGGCACATCATGGCAGGGGATGAATGGTGGAGCAAAACTGCTATCCATGGTAGCTGAGTAGCCAATGAGAGAGAGGAAGAGACCAGTACCTTCAAGGGCACGCCCCCAATGACATAAAACCTCTCACCAGGCCCTATCTTAAAGGTTTCCGACATTTCGCAGTGGCACCAGCCGTCGGCCACATTAGGGAAAATTCTAGACCTAAACTGTAGCAAAGTCACCCCAACATGGAGCTAAGCTGCCGTTTGGAGGAATGTGCTCTTACTTTCTCCTGGTGCTCTGTTCACATTTAAGACAAGCTTGAGTACTGCTTTCTGTGCTGGCCTCCATCTGGGGTCAAACTCAGCTCCATCTGCATGGACTGCTTAGCTTAGTTAGCTCAGTTTCATCTTACTGGAGCAGTCCAGCATTATGTAGAGTTTCTGAAATCTTCCACCACCCACCATACGCGTATTTTCAAGAAATGTTTATTTTCTGTAGAATTAGAAGCTCTGAAAGGATTCTAGATTCAGGAATTAGGGTCTAAAATAACTCCTGGTGGGTGACTGTGAAACCATGCCGCCACGGAAACAACATCTTCACAGACACAGAGAAAACTAACTTCTCCCAGGAAATGAATTTAACAGAAGACCTATCTAAGTGTCCCTGACTTCAGATCCCATTGCCTTACCTACCCTGTGGATGTGAAAAACTAACACCAAAACTTGTTTAAGTGACAGTTCCATGACTTTTATGTATCTAAGTGATTTGACGTTCATGATGAGGCCAGCCTCACTGAAGCTCAGTACTAGAGCACTTGCCTAGTATGTGTGGTGTGCTGTGTTTAATCCTCCAAACAGTAATAAATAAATAAATAATAAAGTTCATGATAGCTGTAAGGCAGATACAGTCTGTGTGCCCTGTGAAGACTGACATTAGATATCAGAGGGTCAGATGCTGTTTAGGACATATGAGGGAGGCTCACATACTATTCAGGACATGTAGGAGTCTAGCAGGCACTGCCCCTCTACATGGGGCATGTAGATAAAGCCCATGCTCCTGGGGAGGGGCAGGCACTGTCCATGTACATGGGGGAAGGGTAGGTACTGCTTTTGCATATAGGAGAGAGGCAGATACTGTCTTTGTACATGGGGGATGATCAAGCAGTGCTCTGTTCTAGTTTCTTTGCTGTGATAAAAACACTTGGAGAGGAAAAGGTATATTTTACCTTCTTTCATTTCATCAGAGAGAGGAACCAGGGCAGGAGCTCATGGCAGGACCTGAAACACGGACCATAGAGGAATGCTGCTTAGTGGCTTGCTTCTCTGGCCTTTGCTCAGACTGCACTCTTTTTAAAATATTTTATTTGTTATTTTTATTTTATGTGTATGAGTGTATTGCCTGTATGTTAAGTGTACTCATGTCATGCAATAACCACAGAGGTCAGAAGAGGGTGCCAAATTCCCCTGGAACTGGAGTTACAGATGGTCATTAGTCACCATGTGGGTACTGGGAACAGAACCCAAGTCCTCTACAAGAGCAGCCAGTGTTCTTAACCTCTGAGCCACCTCTCTAGTCCCTCAGCCTGCTTTCTTATACAACATAGGACCACCTTCCCAGGGGTGGCACCACCCACAGTGGGCTGGGCCTTAACACATTACTAGATAATCAAGAAAATGCCTCACAAACATGCCCACAAGGCCAATCTAGTGGAAGATATTCCCTGCTTTTTTCTTAGTGCTATTTGCTTGAAATGGCCTTTTCCATCCTTTCACCTTAAGGTATCCCCGAGTTGAGGTTCCCTCTTCCCAGGTGTGTCAAGTTGACAACTGAAGCTCTCCAGCACAGCCCCTGTACCTGCAGGAGAGCCAGGCAGTGCCCATGAACGTTTAGAAGGGTCAGACACTGTTCCTGTATGTGGAGGAGAGTCAGACACTGCCCTTTGGTGGGGGAGAGGCAGCACTGCCCAGGTAACCTGAGGGACAGAGTGGATTCATATAGGCAGCTTCCTGGCTGTGACTTGGGCTCTACAGGCTTTTTTAGACCATGTTATGACACAAATATGGGGAATTATTTTGGAAACTTTGAAATTAAGTAGGTTTGCCAAACTGTTTGAAGAGCATCGAATGTAGTGAATTCTGTTGGGGGAAGAATAGGGATTATTCCCAACAATACTGAGGTAATGGGCCCAAGGTGGGTGAAGTCTGCCTAAGTAAAACCCCTCCCAGGGCATCGGGATGGGCCGGAAGGCACAGGGCCTCCGTGTTTGTGAGTGATCACATCAGGCTCCACTTTACTCACTGGGCTGCCTCCTTGCAGACTCCAACACTTGGAATCTCAGCGCCAGTCAATGATAGCACCGAGGGTGTTTGAGGGGAGCTTACATTAAGCTGACCTGCTCCCCAATAAAAATCTATTATATTCCCCTGTGACTGAACAAAGCTCAAAATGTGACACTGCTGAACTTTGCTAGCTATCTGAATTGTTATCACAGCTCAAAAACCTCAAGTCAAGTCCTTGAAATCTGCAGGCTTGGTGTTAAAGAGAAGCAAGTCTTCCCCTCGAGGAGAGGGAAGACAGTTCAGCCATTCTCATTCAGCCTGTAGCTTTCCTTGTCTTTCTGAATCACTTTTGCCTTGAAAAACCTGGGTTTTCTCCTAAAACAAGGAACTCTAGATAGGCTGACTAGATTCAGCCAATGGACAAGCACTGGGGAATGGCTGGGGCGCTGACAACACAGTGGACAGTGACAGGGATGACAGAGTACATGGGGTCCAGTGGGGAGGGGGCTATGGGAGGGTGCCATTTGGGAAGTGGGTATATAGATGAATAAGATCGTTTGGGACATTCTGTATGATATACACACACACAAAATCAACAAATTAAAAAATGAGATATTTGAGAAGGAAGCATAACAATTTACTTCATGTTAATTAGTAGAGGTGATAAACAGTACCATTGAATTCTACCTGATGACTTTATAGCCATACTCAGGTGCCAAGGATCTGAGTGTAACCACCTGTGACTAGTAATAATCAGATACATAGAGATTAGAGATGCATGTGCAAACATCTATTAGTAGCATTAAAAATGAGTTTTTCTGTCGGAAACAGTATATTTTAAAATGAAATGGAGATCTTCTTTAAAGGCTAAAAACTCATTCAATTTTATGTCTTACAGGGTTTATACTGAGTTCAATATTGTATAACTGTGTTAATTCAACTGTGAACCTAAACATTTACAGCCACTTTTGAAAGCGATGTATCTTTGCTCTGGAAATTGTTGTTGAATACGTTAAAGCTGCAATGAAATGCTTCTTCTAACCATGTAGTTATTAAATTAAAAAAACTTTTTTAAAAAGACCTCGATTTTCCACAACTGGTCAACATGCAGAGAATAAAAGACTGTGGTGTGGGGCTAGAGTTGGCTCAGCAGTTAAGAGCACTGACCGCACTTGCAGAGGACCAGGTTCAAATCCCAGCACCCACATGGCAGCTAACAACCATCCTAACTCTAGTTCCAGGTCTCTGACGCCCTCTTCTGACCTCTGCAGGTACTGCATGGCATGGGCTCACACACATATAGGCAAAACACTCATACACATGAAAATATAAAAAAATTAATTAAAAAAATTTTAAATGAGACTGTGGAGTGCTCAGTCCTAAATGAGACCTCTGCATAACACTCCTCCCCTAAAGGCTCAGGGTATGTTGGGAAAGACAGAGTGGAAGGATTGTAAGAGCCAGAGGTGGCGAGTGAATAACACGAAGCTTTGTTTTCCATATAGCAGGACAGTTGCACATATGAACCTACAACCTGTGTGACAGCATGTACAATACCATACAAACTCAAGCCAGACAAAACCCAGCATAGAGCGGGGGAGGTGGGCAAGAATCCCCAGTCCCAGCTGAGGAACTATCGGCAGTTGGTAGCTGCTGAAAGAGGGAGACTCAGGGTTTTTGTGAGTGTGACACTGGGATTCTAGGGGGTGGACCCACTCCCCAAAATATCTGGGGAACACAAATTGGACTAAAAAAATAGAGGGCATGAAGAAGCAGGGATAGGGAGGTGGGTTGTATCTGAGAGGAGATAGGGGAGAGCTGAATATGATTGAAATACAGTGTATGAAATTTTCAATCAATAGAAATAATAGTATTTTTTAAAAAGAAAGTAATAAAAAAAATCTAGGTTCTCCTTCATCCATTGGCCTTGTCGTCAGAGACTTGATCACAGAGTTTCCAGTGCCTCACTTATCTGAGCTGAACAGAAGGTATGTGACTCTGATATGCTCAGGTTGCAGATATAAACCTTCTAACTAACTCGGGTTCTCCTTCCATGTGGGTCAAGGACGGTGAGAAACCTGTCCTTTATTCCTGCTCATCTCTCACGGTGTTGACTCGGCGCAGGATTCTGCTTGGAGAGCTTGTCTTACCAAATCCACTTTGACAGCAGGCCTCTCTCTCTGCTGGCTGACATCCATCTTTGGGTTCTTCCTCCTTTACTCTGTGTATGTCCCAGGGAAGCAAAAGGAGGAGGAAGACCAGCCTCCTACTATTTGATTTAAGGATATGCTCCCTACATTTGTGTTGTGATGGTCACCGTACTGGACAGAAACAACTTGAGGGCAGAAAGATTTGCTTTGGCTCATGGTTTCAGAAATCTTCAGCGCATCATGGCAGGGAAGACACAGCCATACAGCTCAGTTCATTTTGGAAGGCTCATATAGCTGGCTGATCAAATAACAGGAATCAGAGGGCAAGAGAAGAAGTAGACAGAGACAGCATATCCCAAGGGCCCATCCCCAGGGATCCTAAAGTTTCCACATCCTCCCTGGATAATGCTATTTGCTAGGGAGCTAGTGTTTAGCACATAAGCTTGTGGGGAGCATTTCACATTCAAAACGCAACACTTCCAGTGGCACCAAACCTCCACCAAGCCACACCTCCAAAAGATCCCATCACCTTCCAGCAGTGCCAAGCTTGCAGAGCCAAACCATAGCAGGGTTGCAACTCATTCTAATATGAGACCAAGCAACCACTGGAGCGTGAGAAGTACTGGGCTGTAATGAAATTCATTTGACACAGTTCTGTCTGAATTTGAGCCCTCTGAGCAGCCTGCTGGTGAGAGTGAGACCTCAAGTTCTCTGGCTTGTAAGTGAATTTGGGTTAGCTGGTCTCCAGAGTAACTGAAGCCTGATGTTGCCGTGATGCTCTCTTGCTCGCCTCCCTCTTTATTTACTTCCTCTCCCTCTCCTCATCCCTCTCTCTGTCTTCCCTCCCTTTCTTCTCTGCCCCTTTAGCTGTATAGAATGAGACAGACCTCGTTGCTGCCCACTGTCCATGGAGCTTGGGTATTCCGTGACTTCTTTGGGGGGACTTATGGTCACATTGGTGGGACTTTTGAGGGTGCTGCCATGCTGTACTCAAGTCTGCCCCTTTCATCTCATGATGGCCACTCTATTCCGGCAACTGTCCTTTCTTCTGGACACTGATGCTCCAACTCGTTTCCCTTGGTTCTGTCTGCCACTCTATTTTCCTCAAAGGAGTCTTCCTGACTTCCTTGAAAATTGGGCATCTCCCTTCCCTAGGTAGAAATCAGGGCTGACCATCCCCCTAGAATAAACCCACATGCCCCTCTTTAGTTACAACTTGACCCCTGCCCACTTTACATCCACATTTGAGGAAACTCAGATCCAGGGAAACAATATCGCTTCTAAATCTACTCTATCAACATGAAGCCAATGAACCCTGTGAGGATGCCAGGCCATACTAGTAAGAAAGAACAGAACTTTTTTTCAAAAAGTGATATTAAGGAATATTTATAGCCCCCTGCTCATGTGTCAGAACCCATAGGCAGGGGGCTATAAGTAATGCAAATACCAAAGATGCCTTTCTAGAAGAGAGAAGAGTATATTAGAATATGGTCATGAAATAGCACAGGTGAAACTGTTACTAAAATGTCTTTGAGGGAATGAAAATGAAAAGACTAAGAAGAGGATTGGTACTTGGGAGGCAGGCGTGGTATTTTTAATCCCGATTATGAGTCGTAGGCAAGGAAACCTATGTGGAAACATCCCTGAGTGCCTCTCCTTTCCAAGGGCAGTTATTTTGAGCACACCTCCTCTGCCTATCAAGTGCCAAATGCTTCAGGATTCAAAGCCCGTGTCCTATCAATCAGTGGCTCCCCAGAGGCTGGGCATTCACAGGCCACAGCTGGAAGCCATTAAGTGCTCAAGGGAGAGCTGACCTGTACAACTGCAGGCCACCCGGGAGGGTTCTGAGATCCTGCTAACACTGCCTTGGGCAGCATGTGAAAAGCATCTTTTTTTCTCAGACTCCGGTCTACCCCAATGAGACAGCATTTCCAAACGTGCAGAAGATGGACTCTGAGACCCCAGCAGAAGCCAGAACTTGACGTGGGACAATGACCAGAACCAAATACTAGTCCTGATAACTCTTTAGCTCTGCAACTGGGCACTACTTCCTACTTCCTTAGACTCTCCCTGGGTACCCTCACACAACATGTTATCTTGTATTTTTCCTAAAAACTGATTATAAATAGTCATATATATGGAAACATAACGAGATAAAAATAAATAAGGAAAAATGAATGGGAGACAAAGGAGGCTGAAAACAGCTGGGAAAACTTATACAGGATACAGTCCAATGGTTTGTTAGAAGTGAGCCACAAAATTTCAATTTGAGTTTCCCAGCAGTTCATGTAAAGAAAGGAACAAAGGGCGAAAGTACTCCGGGCCACCCCTTGGGGGTTTAACAGTCTTGCTGCAGACCTGCTTTCCCTTCCCTAGCTCATGTCCACACCATCCAGTTCAGGTGTAGATTAGGTAAATGGGACTGGGAATGAGTGCCTTGACCTCAAGCCAGTTCACAAATCACAAATCAATTCACCTGGCAGGCTTGACTCTGCTAACTTCTGGCACTCTGTCCTTTAGCTCTGGTATGTTAACTAAAAAATGTAGGCAGTTGTCCCTCAGTATCTGCAAAGTGGTTCTAGGCCCTCCAAAGATGCTCAAGTCCTTTACACGAAATGGTTGTACTTGCCTAGAACCTGTACAGATCTTCTCAAATGCTTTAAATCTCAAGATTACTTATGACACTTAATGCAAGTACTGTGTAAATACTTGTTATACTGCATTGTTTAAGGAATAGTAAGAAAATGATGTGCACAGATTCAGCACAGACATAACCACTGTAGGCCTAACTACCTTTTGCTGTATAAATGGGGTAAATCCATGAGTGTGGATTCTGCAGATACAGGGGACCAAATGATGCTAACAAGTTTCGATGAGATCATGGAGCACTTGTGGGTCTGCCATATGGTACTTTGGCTAAGTGTGGATGGGACACACATGTCACACTTGTCTACCCTCAGGAACATAAAAGTGTGTGAAGTCACATCACATTAGACTCGATTTCATAGTGGTAATACGTTGTCTCAGATTGAGTCCCACCAGAAACTGACAGAGACACAAAGATTTGGATGTAAGTGGTTTGTTTGGATGGTACCAGGAAACACATTAGAAAAGGAGAAATTGAGTCAGGAAGGGCAATTAGTTGTGTATCACAGAATAAAAAAGAAGCCATTACAAAGTATTATAGGTAAAAGAGAGAGGAGGAGACATAATAAAAAAAAGGAATATTCTGTCTCCCTGCTTGCTTCTGTTATGTCATCCACCATGTCTTTATAAAGTCATAATGTCCATGGGCAGAGAGATAGTAGAAGAAACAAAAGAAGAAAAATTTCAGGGAACAAAGAGGAAGAAGCAGTGAAAATGGTTGAATAGCCACAGTGATGCAGGGGAGGATGGGCAGTGAGAGTAACGTCTGGTGAACCTACATAGGGTATGGCCAGTGTCCTGCCTGTAGCCTTCAGTACCTGCCATCTCAGCTCTAGATGGTGCTTGAATACATTTTTATGACCATGTATGCCCAAAGCAATCTTTGGTGTAATGGGCTGTTATGAAGCTTAATTTATTTTTATTGTATGGAAAATGGATATTTCTTTTTAAACATTTGGCAAGCAACACGACTTGGTGAACAACCCAATGTGCTTTCTGTAAGTTGCTGTCACATACGTCATGACCCTAAACACTACATCTTTTTGCTCTGGCCCTATGACCACCAACCACTTTCATAACTTTTTGTGTCTCGGGTACTCTGACATAGGGACAGAAATGCCCACTGAGGAAACTGAGGAATGAGCACTCTGAAGGCTAAAAGCCTAGAGCAAGCCTGGCGGTCAGGAGTTCAGAGTTTAGACAGGTATAGTCTGGGGTGGGACTTCACCCACCCCAATTCTAAACTCTGGGTAATAGCTTAACATAAAGCCTTAGTTTTCTCCCTATAAATGAACATAACATCCATATCCTCAACTGAGGATTATTTTGACAATTAGGGAAAGAAAGCACTTGGTTTTGGCATTTGATGTATAATAAGAGTTCAATAAATCTGAGCGATGTTTTCATGAGTACATGGGATTCTATAAGTGGGAATAGTCTGTTACATTTGATTATGGTTAATCTTAGTGTTTTAATTTAGATACAACACTGGAACCACAAAGAACCAGCCTGGAGTTATGGTAGAAAGAGGGAGCACACAAATACACACCCAAAACAGTGAGAACAAAAACAAGAGGCTTGGATGAAATCTCCACAAACAAATAGACATCAGTAACTGCTGACTTGCTCCTCCATGGCCACTTAGCACCCACTGTTTCCTTGCACCACAACCCAGAGGCTGCTTACAGCAAGCATCCGTGACTGCCTGCTGGTTTTTACTGCTCCCCAAGTATGACCAGCATGTGAGCTGGGCAGGGAAAGTCAGTGGAGTTAATGCTGCAGAGAAAGACGTCAGTGATGGGGGTGATGGAGCCTATGGATGACGTCAGTAGGATAATTCTGAGGCAGCTTGTACATCGTCTCCCTCAGGATTCTGTAGGACTGAGACTTGAAAGGCTGACTGGTCATTAGCATGCCTGGTAATGGCTTTCTCCCCTGTTCCTTTGCAAATTCCCTCTTTCCCCGGAGCTAGTTGATGGGACTAGTGCCAATTATAATCTTGAAAATTACAATCTCAAACATCATATCCTCAGATGTTGAGATCCTAAAGGAGCAAAATCTTTGAAATCTGAAGCCCTTAGAAACCACAATCCAAAAGTCTAAAATCTGCCTGGCATGACGGCTCAAGTAAAAGTGCTTGCTGCACAAATCTGAAAACTGAGTTGGAGCCCACGGTGAACAGAGAGAACTGACTCCTAAAAGTTGTCCTCTGACCTCCACATATGTGCCATAGCTTGTGTGCCTATGTACACATATGCATACACACTAATAGTCAATAAAATTAAAAGAAAAGCTTACAATCCTAAGCATTCAAATTAAAAAATTGAAATCCTGAAAACAATTTTTATGAGGAAAAACTAGAGGAGGGCATATAAAAAAGTTTTGTAGAAAGCCAAATGCTGGGGAAAGGATTAGCCAGTTGAAAAGATGAATCATTTATCTGCCTTGGCGAACCTTCCAGCTGATGAATTCCAGGAGCTTCTATTGAATTAAAACCACATTTGTCTGAAGGGGCCAGGAAAGCCAGTGGCTGGTTGGAAAATAATTATGTGCCTGGTAGAATTAGAAGACCCTTACGCAATGTGTAACCATTCAATCTCCAGTGTTGTTCCCACAAAATTTGTGGTGTGTATGGGAGTGAATGTGAAATGGATTTCCATTCACCCCAAAACATAGAAACATGGCACAGAATAAGAAATGTTAGTCAGGAATGTGCCTGTCCTTATCTAAGGAATAAGAAGATTTCAAAAACTGTGATGTGTAAAAAATGACGCATTCTCCTAGGTGACACATGCCACCTGCTCTCAAAGGAAAAAAAAGCAGCAATTTATCATGAGGCAAAAGCCTAAAACATAGTTAAAACTGGCTGGTTCCTACTGACAGCCTGCATACAATTTCCCAGACTTTCTCTTTTTCATACGGCAGGTTTTCTTTTCAGTTATTTCTTTTCCTCGTTTTAAAAGTTATTTTCCTACTACTTTAAACTGCCATCATTTAAAATTTACTACACTGTGTGTTTCTTTTTTGTATTAGTTCCGATCCTGGAGGTGTAAATTGTATAGGGATATCTAGAGAACCTTAATTCATTTTCAATAACTTGACTCTGTGAAACTACATTATCACAATGTTGATTTTGTGTGTAAGCATCGTACATGTGTGTGCAATTTCCTCAATAACTGAAGAGGTGTCCCTTGTGTTCAACGGCATTTGTGAAGATAAAATTTTCCAGAACTTAGTTTTGAGCATGGTAAGTGGTGATCTACTGGGGCCTTTGATAATTCCCTCAAAAGCCTTGGGCTGCTCTTCACAGTGTTCCATATGTCTTCCGTCTCTAAGCTGGGTGCACACAGTTCCCTGCCACAGCGATTAGCACTTACACATTCTACCTTCTGACCCACTTCCTTGTGAATCGAGGTTGTCTGCTCATATCTTTCATTCCCTGTAGCTATCAGCAGTACTCCTGACTCTTCGTGCTTGCAGAATGTGAGCGTGCTATTAACACCTATAGTTACTTTTCTTGTAGCTGTGACAGACTACTTGACAGAAACAACCTAAGGGTGGAAAGATTTATTCTGAATCAAGGTTTCAGATAATACAGCCCATCTGGGTGAGGATGGCATGGGACAAAGCCTTGGTCCTTGGCAATAGGACTGTATCATGGCAGCAGGTAGAAATCACAGAATTGAGCTGGAAATGGGGCAGATTATACCCTCATAGGCCAACCCCAAGTAGCCTACATCTTCTAGCCTGGCCCTCCTCCCTAAAGGGTCCACAACCTACCAAAACAGTACTAGCACTTGGGGGCCAGGTGACCAGATGCATGATTGCATGGAGGACATTTCAAATCCAAACTATAATATCATGAAACTGTCTTTGGCATATCTGCGAATTGCTGCTTACAGACTGTATGTTTCTGGTAATGCCTATGCTATCATGGTTTGCTCAAGTAAATTCTATTTTTAAAATGTAAACAAATGACATTTAAATAATCAGTTATTATTTTTCACAAAATTATATATTTCAGGGTTTTGTATTTAATGATTTTTTTTCTTTTAAGACTTCAACCCTTAAGGTGATAACATTAGTAATTACATCTTTCAGGATTATGTTCCACATTTGTTGAGAGCTCCTCTTATGACTTATAGCCAAATCTTCATATAAGAATCTGCTTTGGAGGAAACCCTAATAAAAACAGATACTTTGTTCAGTAAAAATATTTCAGGCGACCAATATATATCTGGATTGAAATAATGTTATTGCTTGAATATGAGATGTTCCCCTAAAAGGTTCACATATAGAAGACTTAGTCCCCAGTTTCTAGAGACTTCAGGAGTGGAGGGGCTGGAGGAAGTTGGTCACTGGGAGGTGTGTCTTTGAGGACTGGATCTCCTCTTAAGATCCCCCCTCTCCCTACCTCTTTCTCTGTCTCTCTCCTATCTTCTGTCATCTTCTATATTTCATGACATGAGCAGCTCTGCTGCAGGCTTCCCTCTCTGTAATACTGTGCATCACCATGGGACCAGAATCAGCAGAGCCAAGGGCTATAAAACCGATACTTCTGAAACTATGAGCTAAAATAAATAATGTCTCCATTTCAGTTTTCATTTTTTCCTTTGGTGGGAGATTGTCATGTATTTTCTCACAGTACAGAAATCTAATGCAGAAAATCGGTATAAGAAGTGGATCTGATGATGTAATTTAGAAGCCTTTGGAACTGGTTTGTGTGAGGAACTTTGAAAATTTTGAAACTGTGGGCTAAAGAAAGACTAGTGTGTAATAGGCAGAGCTTAACAGATGATTCTAGTAGAAGTTCTGACCAGAATGCTGATAAAACACAGACAACGAAGACCGTGCTCATGAGGTTTCAGATGGAGACAAGACTCTGCTGAGAATTAGAGGTCATAGGCTTCATGCTGTGAAAAAGAACTCGTTTATATTTTGCCTGTGTCCTGAGACTTTTTGAGAGACTTATTTTAAAAGTCATGGATTAATTAACCTAGTGGAGGAAATTTCATGATACCCAAGCAACGCTGACTGCCTTTACCCTGGTTTACAATGAGCAAAGCAAAAAGACATGAGAAATTTTTGGTTTGGTCAGAAAAGTCTGTGTGAAGTTGGAAGCTGTAGTTTCTGAAGAGGGTAGTGCTGTTTAAAAAGAAGTCAAAGTCCACGACTTTGATCCCATTATGTGAGAGGCAGAGACAGGTGGATCTTTGTGAGTTTGAGGCCACCCTGGTCTACACTAAGTGCCAGACCAGCCAGAGTTACGTAGTGAGACCCTATCTCAAACAACAACAACAGCAACAAGTCAAGCATTTTATTCCAGACTTCATTCTTTACAGGTTCAAGAGTAAAGAAGAGTAATTAATTTAATTTTTCCTTTGAGAAGAGAGCACCTGCAGGGCTCCTTGTGCCCTACGGGATGCCTAGGGAACTGTTGCCCCATGTTCAACTAGCCAGAGGCCACTGTAGCCATGGCAGTGGAGTTTGGCGTCATCCACATGGTACTGTTTTTTTCAGGCAGGCATGCAAAATGCAAGTTTGGAGTTATGGAAGCTTCTACTCAGATTTCAAAGGAAGATGTTGGAGGCCAGGCACTATGTAATAGGGTCACAGTCACTGAATGCAGCTCCTGAGGGGCAGATGGAAGAAGCTGTCAGGGTCAAGCCTAAACTGAAATAGAAACCCCAGGATGTTGGGGATGCCAGATACTGGAATACCTGCCAAGGAAAGCTATAACGGACAGAGGCAGCCCAAGAGACAGCTACAAAGCAAGGCCACAGAGGAGGGACTGCCCAAGCTCTTTGGGGCAGAGATCATATGTATCATTTTACGCCCCCGGTGGATCTCCAGGCTTTCATGTTGTCCCTGATGGATTTTGACTTTTCTGTGGTCCAGTCCTTCCTTGTTGTTCTTCCCTGTTGGATTGGGGATGCTTACTCTGTGCCACTGTATCTTGGAAGCGTGCAGTTTTCTTTATCTTATATGCTCTCACAGCTAAGATCACCTTGAGTCTCAGAGGAGACTTTGGACTTGGACTTTTGCACAATGTTGAAATGTCTAAGACTTTGGGGACTCATGGAGATGGGCAAACACATTTTGCATTTACTTTGGGAGCCAAGGGCAGAATGTTATGGTCTGAATATGAAATGTATCCCCCCAAGATTTAAGTATTGAGGGCTTTGTCCCCAGCTGTTGGTGTTAATTTGGGGGATAAACTTTGGGATGTGGGGCTACGTGAAGGAAGTGGGTTACCTCGGGGGGGGGTATCCTTGAGGGCTATATCTTTTCCTTGTCTCTCTCCCCTCCCTTTTCTCTCTCATTTCCTTTCTAGTTATTACTTCCTGTGTCTCTGTCCTTCTCTGTCTGTCTGTCTTTCTTTACTCCCTATGTCTCTGTCCTCTGTCTCTCTTTATCTGGTCTATCTTCCTTTGCATGTCTGTTTTTTTCTCTGATTCTCTCCATGCATGTCTGTCTTCTGCTTTTTTAACATCTCTCTCTCCCCCTCTCTCACTCCCTTCCTCCCTCTACCTTTCTGTCTCTCTCCTTCTCTCCCCCCTCCCCTTCTCTCTCTTCCTCTGTCCTTTCTTTGTTTCAGGCTCCCACCATCATGATATTCTTTATCACTACAGATCCACAATTTAGAGTCAAGAACTATGGATGGAAATCTCCACACCCTGAGTTAATATGAATCCAGCCCTTGTTTGTGATATACTTTTCACAGTGATACAAAGTCTGAACAGTACAGTTAAATAAATAGTTTTCAGATAAGAATTCTCTGGTAGAAGTTTGTATAGAATGAAAGTAACAAGCTGAAAGAGAGCAACGTTTTTCATATCTGGACAGCACACAACCTTCAGATATTAATCAGTCTAAGACATTGAGAACAACTGGCTTTGGGGGACACCGTTTAATCTCATCACTTGGGAGGCAGAGGTAGGAAAAATATACCAAGTTTGATGCCAGCCTTGTCTACATAGTAAATTCCAGGCCAGTAAACACTAAATAACTATATCTTGTCTTAAAACAAAAAAGACATTGAGCTCTCTACTTGACAGTAATTCTTATGGATTTTTAACTCACCTTCAATAAAGCATAATTTGAACACAATAAATGTGCACATTTTATAACTCGATGAGGTTTGACAGATGCACGCTGTCTTCCTGTGAAATACTGTTCCAACAAAGACCATGTTTCTATAACCTTTGCAGTCAGTCTTCACTCATCCCTGCCCCAGGCAAGCACGGATCTGTTTTCCATCACTGAAGCTCAGTGAATTTTGATTTTAACACATGAGTAAAGGTTGAATTCAGCCAAAAAGGTAATTACGGTGTTTTGGAAACTGTGTGTTACACCATGCTCTTCACTTATCAGAATAATTTGTAGTCATCACTTCTATGAGTGCGAAAGATGAAAACAAAGCCAGTTTCAGAATTTATGAGTTTTCCTCTTGACTCTGATAAAATAAGATGAAGGGTAGAACGGGAAAGCAAATAAAAATGGAATTGATTTGAAACTTGGAATGACTTCTGCTGTGAGATTTCGAGAAAAACAAAGCTGAGACCCATCCACTAAGTTAGAGAAAACACTTTCAACCATAATTTAGTATTTATTCTAACTTTTTAGACTTTTAACAGTCATGTTCAATTACAGCCAGATCTTCAACTCATGTGGGTTAACTCCAGGACACAGGACCCATGAGGGATACAAGAGTAGTTCACTGAGTTGGTCAATTGTTCAATTAATACTTAGATGGATGTTCCTATGCCCTAGGGGCTGCCCTATACCCTGTGACAGACAGAAAAGGCCCCTATTTATGAAAATACATAACAAAAATGAATACATAACAGCTTGAGGAAAGCCGGTGCTGGTCAAGATTATGAAAGGGGGACACGATGGTGGGACCACTGTAGAATAGCTCTGTAAGCTGACTGAGTGGTACAAACCAAGAATGTCTCTAACTGAGGGAAAGACAGAACTGAGGGAACCAGGCAGGCAAAGGCCTTGAGGCCACAAGCGCAGCATGTTCTAAACCTGAAAACAATGAAGGTTGTCAATGCAGAAACCAGAGGAGGAAACTGTGGTTGGAGCTGGGGAGGGTGGCACATGTAGTCCTGGATCGAATGGGGCTAGGGTTTATGATGTGATAGTCTATAGGAAGACAATGTTGGACTTTAGGCTGATTTCTGTTTTCAAACATTTGCCCTGAGTGTCATGGGGTGGATTAGGTTACAAGCAGAAGCTGAGAACAAGGCAACAGGGGGTGGATTGATGGCTGCCGATGGAGTGGTCAGTCCCACACTGTTTGCAGATAAAATTAGCAGAATTTACTGACATGAAAAAAAAAAACCCTCAGGGATAATAGCCATAGTTCATTACAGAATGTATGAGGTGAGAGATACAAGTTGTGGGTTTGTCAACTCTTATAAGCTGTGAAAGCAATGGACTGGATAAAGTCAGCCTCTCCAAGCATATTGAAGGAAGAAGAGCTGGCATTTCACCTTTATAAGACAAAGGGAGGCAGAGGCCAGCACAGGAGATGAGAGGTGTGGCCAGTGTTACAGTAAAATCAGTAGACGGTCTCATCACTGAAGCTATAAAACAAAATATCTCCAGATATACTGAAGTGGAAAAGTAAATTATAAGAAAAATGTTTATGTTTACTAGTGACCACCAGTCACTAGTAGGGAGTGTGAATCACGTTGGTGCAGAATCACCCACCCCTACCAGGAGAACCTGCTTAATCCTGTTACATTGTGGTGCCTTTCTGTTGAAGACCCTTATACCTTCCCCATACATCTCTGGTTTTTGTTTTTTTTTTCTTTGTGCTACAGAACATATATTTCTCTTTCAACATTTGCTTATTTTGTGTCTTTTGTCCCACCATCATATTGCTAAAGGAATGAAAATATTTGGCATAGTCACCATTCACCAAACTTTCAATCGGCTTCAGATTCCATGGCGCAGGAGTGGGGCTTGGTTAGAGGAATCTTTGATTTGGTGTGGGTGCTTGTTGGAAGGAAATGTCTTGGATCGGTTAATGTTCATTCCTGATTCATTTCACGTGTTTCCCCTTAGGAACACATCCTCTCAGGCGGTTCAAAACCAACACATATAGTATGTCCCAGGAGAAGGTGCTTTGGAAATGGAGTTTAGACATATGGTATCATTCCCGACTCTGGCATTGCAGTCTTCCTATGTGCCTCGATTATCTACAGCCTTCTGCGTTTTCTCAAAACCCACTTAGGCTAAATGACAAATGCTAGTCAACAGCAGGGCGTTTTTTGTTTTGTGTTTTAAGACATGCTTTGGGCAGCCACTAGCTAGAAGTTCACCAATGAACATCCCCCTCCCCTGTTATAACAACTTCATTTCGCCTTATTTTATCAACTTTTGAGGAAAAGCATATTTTTTAACTGCATGGCATTAACTGCCATGGTCCTTTAACTGATGACACAAACCATGTGATGTCATCTCAGAGGAATGCTAACCTCCAGCAAAACTCTGACCTTCTCAATCCGTGTTTGAGCAATTTGGAAACAAGATTGTCAATATGATTCAACTACAAAAAATTAACAACACAAATATTCCCAGGGGTGGCCTCTGCCCTCGCCTATGGCTTGGCCTTTACTGAGGAATGTGGGAGTTGCTCAGTTTCCTGGGAAGTTGGACCTTGAGGCTCACTGAAGGGACAGGAGACATATTTTCTCTTCAGCTTCTTGTTCTCTCCTTCAGGCTTGTGCACAAAAGGACTGAGTTGGACTGCCCCTTTCACCTCATCAAATGGCCCTTTGCTAGAGACAGCAGCAACTCAGGATAGACTGAAAGAGCTCAGCTCTGCTTCCCTCCCTAAGTGGTTTTCATACAGATAGTGGCGGCCTCCTTCTCCCCAAGCCTCACAGACCTTAGCAGATTTTTACCTCCACTGCCCTCTTGATAGCACTGGGGATTCTCCGATCCCTGGTTCTCCTACCTTCAGCTGTCCCCTCCCCTCCCCTATACATTTCCTGTCCATCTGCCACTTCAACAGCAGTCTGCCTCAGATCCTGCTCACAGCAGCCTTAGCCCACGCTGTCGTCTCAGTGCTGTGGATTGCTGTGTGAGGCTTCTCCTCACTACCTGGCTGTGTTCCCTAGTGGCACACTGGTTTTGATCTCTCTCCACATCTGTTGTAGAACAGTGTCAGTGGACCACACTCACCTGGACTCATGAACTCATTTATTCGTTACTTGCTCATTCATGTAGAACTTTGGAGCAGCTGGGGGTTTTTGTCTCCTGAAGTTCATGTGCTGGGAACTGGGTCCTTGTAGGGTGCTGTTGGGAGACAGTGTGAGCAAGTCATTCCAATGAGTGAGTGCTTTTAAGTGTAAATTCTCACCCTGGCAAGACTGGGTTGGTTACTTCACGAGTATGTTGTTGCAAGGCATGTTGGGTTTCCTCGATTACTCTCTTATTTCTTCTACCACTTGGCATGTACACAGGCTGTTGGTCACCCTGGCACATACCCCCGGTGTGTTACCACCTGCCATGTTTGGCATAGTCATGTGACCCTCACCAGAGGTTAAACATATGAGTCCACCTAGTCTTGGTATTTTAACCTCCAAAGATGTGAACCAAATAACCCTCTTTTCTTTATAACGTACCCAACCTTGAGTATTTTGTTATTGCAGCATAAAACATATTAAGACAGGTGCCTACTTGTTAGGACAATGAGGTGGGGAGTGGATATAATGGCCACTAAGACAGAATGCTTTTTGTTTCTCACCCACTGAGTCGGTGTCTGTGGGAACAGCTACATGCAACAGAAAATTCCCATTACAGAGCTCCACACCTTGAGCTGCAAAACTGCTCCCCTCCATAGGAATGGTCTCAGTACTCAAGGCATAAACCTGACCAATCCATCCCCAAGTTCTGGTGCCTCTGTTCTCTCTCTCTCTCTCTCTCTCTCTCTCTCTCTCTCTCTCTCTCCCCACTTTGCTCCATGTCTCTTCCTACCACTGCTACTCCTAGATTAAACTATTATGCTGCCATTCCAGGATATAGTCCAGTTTTAATCCGGCTCTGAGGTCTCCCAGGTTCTGTCTCTGCTACCTCTTGTCTCCAGACTGATGTCCTTCAATCAGTCCCTAGAGCCCACATTGGTCGGCTTTTCCCACTTGCTTCAGGCATGCGCCAAGCTCCCCTTCAGTTCCACACTGTACACAAGGTGCCCTCCTTCTCCTGGTGAGCCCTCCCCCTCCTCTCCACTTCCACATCCTTGTTCCCATGCTAGCTCCTCTTAGTCCTTCAAGCCTGGAGTTCACCATCACCCTCTCTATAATAGGGTGTTTCTTTTGATCCGGTGACATTCTTGACTAAAGTAGAGGCCCCATTGCACTGACCATCCTATCCTGGTGCCCAGAACATGATGTGCCCAGTAAATATTTAATGAGCTAATGAATGGAATGAATTTTATTTTATTTTTTAATTGTTTTATTGATTTTTTTTTATTTCATACAGAAGATCTCAATCAATAATACCTCTGTCCCCACTGGCACCCTCCCATAGCCCCCCACTGGAATTCATGCATTATGTCATTTGTGTAAAGACTTATTGTGTCAAATTAGTGTCCCCAGATGTTCCTCAGTGCAAGTTCATCTACTGAGGTCTAGTCAGCTTTTCTCAAGTCCCTCGCTTTAGGAAGATCAGGTCTTCCTCACCAAGCAGTAATCAGTTCCCAATATTTCTTCAGCTATGATCGAGGTCTGCTGTCCATTTCCCCAGTTCTATGCTGGGTTTTGTCTTCTTGGGTTTGCATGGGACCTGTGTACACTGACACCATTGCTTTAGATTCATATGAACAGGGTCCCAGAATCTTGTAAGATTCTGTTTCCATATGGACATGCACCTCCTCCCTGGTTCTTACTATCTTTCTCACTCCCTCTTCTGCGATGCTCCCTGAGCCCTGGGTGGGTGAAGTTTAATATAGGAGTCCTGTCCAAGAACCAGAAATCTTGCAAACATCTAATTGTTAGTTGCATTAAAAATGAGTTGTTCTGTATGAAGCAGTATATTTTAAAATGAAATGGAGATCTGTTTTTTTTGTTTTTGTTTTTGTTTTCTTCATCATTTTCTTCTTTTGGTATAAAGGAGCCATATGTGATAGAGGCATTCTTGGGTTTTCTCTAAAACATGACACTCATTGGGGGAAGATTCCTGCCAAGTGTTCAGAAAACTATTACAGAGTCCAGAGTAGAAAAGTGTTGGTTTAATCCTCAGACAGTTCCCAGTTGGAAGCCTCCACACATAGCAGCCAGAGCCTACAGCTCCTTTTCTGTGTCTGGGTCACTTCCCATCCTTATTACACTTGCCCTAGTTACTGTGACAGCAGAAGGAAAAGAAATTGTATTCAGATTTTTCTGGATTCTAGATCCAGAAAAAAAGGGTTAGGCCATTGATTAAAACAGCTAAAGAGTTGTCTATTTGAGCTAGGGAGATTGATAGTTCAGTGGGTATAGTGCTTGATATGCAAGCATAAAGACCTGAGTTTGGACCCCCAGAACCCATGTAAAGCCAGACACCATAATGCACCACTCTGTATTCCCAGCATTCCTGCC
>NW_008327613.1:730925-731476 GCF_000622305.1 Nannospalax galili
AAGAGTGAATCTCTTCTTAGTTTAGTTTTGGTGCTTCCCATGCCATTAGATATGCATCCATTTCTTTTGGGTTTTCAAATTTAGTAGCATATAGGTTTTTAAAGTATTCCCTTATAATGTTCTGTATCTTTCTGGTGTCTGTTGTGATGTTTCCCCTTTCATCTCTGATTTCGTTGATTCTGAGGTGCTCTTTCTTTCTTTTGGTTAACTGGGCTAGCGGTCTGTCAATCTTGTTTATCTTTTCGAAGAACCAGCTCTTGGATTCATTGATTCTTTGTATTGTTTTCTTTGTTTAGATTTCATTAATTTCTGCCCTGATTTTTGTTATTTCTTCTTGTCTGCTGGGTTTGGGTTTCATTTGTTGTTGCTTTTCAAGTGTCTTGAACTGCAATGTTAAGTCATTTATTTGTGTTCTTTCTGATTTTTTGATGTAGGCACTTAGAGCTATAAACTTCCCTCTAAGGACAGCTTTCAGTGTGTCCCAGAGGTTTTGTTGTGTTGTATTGTCCTTTTCATTTAATTCCAGGAATACTTTTATTTCTTTCTTAATT
>NW_008327613.1:733239-745501 GCF_000622305.1 Nannospalax galili
TCAAGTTTAGTTCTGCTTCTTTTTTTGAACTTTATGTGTCTTTGTGGTTTACTTTTTGGGTATGAAGAGCTGGTTTGTCTAAGCTTCTGGTGCTCTCTTTTGATTTTATATTGTTGTGACCGGATTGATTTTGTTTTCAGGAGTTCCGCGGTGGCCCAATTCCAATGTGGGTCAGAAGTTTTCAGACTTTCTCCTTAGGTTTGGAATCTTCTAAGCATGAGTTTGGCCTCAGGAACTTGGGTGTTGGACTGACCTGAGATCCTGGCAGTGGCCACGCCATGCAGGGATGCAAAGGCAGATGGGGTGGGAAGAAGCCCCAAGATTTCCCAGGGACTGGATTGAGTAGCTGGGTTGTACTGGCTGCAAAGGATCAGGGAGAGGAAAGATAAGCCTCGGAGCCCCAAAAAGAGGCTGTCAACCCCAGAAAGAGGCTGGCGGGTGTTGCAGGACCAGGGAAGTAGAGGGAGGTGAGGGCAGGGCCAGGTCCAGAAGCTGTGCTCCTGGGGCCCAAGAAAGGCACTAAGTTGGTCTGGGTGAGAAGGGTCAGGAAGCAGTATTGGTTCCCCCGGTGTTGGGGCCCCAAGACTAGGGATGGCGCAGGTCCCAAACTAGGAGTAGCGAACAGCGAGGGAGATGGGGAGATGGGGAGATGGGGAGTCAAGGCGCGGAAAGCTGCGCTATAGACTTACCCCAGGAAGCCTGAGGATGAGGGTGCGGGCTAGGAGAGTTAGCCGGTGGTGCAGGTCCAGGGATCCAGAGAGAGGTGAGGGTGGGGCCAGGACCAGAAGCGGTGCTCCTGGGGCCCAAGAAAGGTACTAAGTTGGTCTGGGTGAGAAGGATCAGGAAGCAATATTGGTTCCCCAGGTGTCTGGGGCCCCAAGACTAAGAGTCGGAGATCTGTTTTAAAGGTTAAAACCTCATTCAATTTTATGTATTATAGGGTTTATACTGAGTACAATATTATATAACTGTATTAATTCAACTGTGAACCTAAAAATTTACAGCCAATTTTGAGAGAGTTGCATCTTAGCTCTGGAAATTGTTATTGAATATGTCAATGCTGTTGTAATAAAATGCTTCTTCTAATTATGTAGTTATTAAATAAATAATTTTTTTTAAAAAAAAGAGCCAGCAATCTGCAGACTCTTGATCTCTACATTTCAGCCATTTGCGACCTTTTGTGTTCCTGGCCCTCTGTTGCATGAGGAAGCTTCATTAATGAGAATTGAGAGATTCATTAGTGTCCTCTTTACTCCTGTTCTATGTTCTGTGAACCTTAGGTGCAAAGGTTGCATGTAGATGTATCACTTAGGCCTGGGCAATTCATAGACAATGTCTATGTGTGACCAGTTGTGGTACTTGGTAATGGTCTCCATATGTTGTAAAAGAAGTTTCTTTGATGAGTGGTGACTAGAATATTTGCCTGTAAATATAAGGATGGAGGGAGAGTTATACAAGGAACCTTAGGGATAAAGAGAAAGAAGGAACTCAAGAGAGGTGGGACCATAGGAGACTGGCATTATCAAGGGGGAAATGGGCAAAATGGGGACACTTTAAATGGGGAAGCCATGGTGGAGGGGTTAGACAGGGAGAGAGGGAGGAGAGATGAATAATGCCTGGGTAGTTCTTAAAAACCAGAGGGGGTTATATTTGTCTAACAACCTAATGACAAATTACACATAATATCTCTACATGAGTCCATATGTATAGATAAAGACTACATAACAAGAAACAGTGTCAGACAGGAGAAAGCTTCCTTTGAGTCATTGGCCAGGGTGGTTCAAGAGACTCCCAAAATTACACAGGCTATTGCCTCATTCCTTGATGGCCTCCCAGAACTTGAAGTTAAGACCCTCCTGCCAAAGACAGAACATACTTTGGATGCAGGATTTGGAGCAATGGAGCTGGAACTGACCTGGAAGCCACCTCCCCTGAAGGCTAGCTCTCATAGCTTTGGAGAGCACTACCCAAACTGCTCAGGGAGAACATCAATTGATGGTCAACACCAGCTTCAAAACCAAATAACCACATCAGTGGCTGGCACAGCACACGACATTGGTGCAGCAGTGGCACTTTTATCTTAGGGGCAATCAACAGGTGCCTAATTGCCCACTCAATGGGAGGAAACTCAGGTGTGGTGCTGTAAAAATAACCAAATACACATGGCTGGAGAGGTCATAGATCTTAGAGAAAACCCCAAAACTGTTATATCTCAAGAATAATGTAATTTCCTAATATGGGATGAATTTCTAAGTGGGTCATCTGACAAGGCATAAAGGAATAAGACAGGATGTGCTCTCGAAAGCGGGGAGGGGACTCGCAAGGAATAAAGGGTCTACAGGGCCCTCTCTGTGAAGGAAAAATGAGATGGTGGGGCTGAGTCCCTAGTCCATCTTTTTAGAGAAGGGCCAGATCATCCTTAAAGCCTTTTAGGAAATTCCATAACACTAAGTAACTGATAAGACAGCACAGAGGAAGCAGAGATCTGTGCTGCCTGTAGATCCACACTCCCAAAGCAAGAATCTAGAAATCACTTAATATGATTCAACAAAGCTCTTAAATTTGATGATTGTTAGAAATGCCTATCTTTTCTAGAAGTGTGGTGTCAGAGTGAACCAGAATTGGCTGGATTGAAACTGGACTAAATCCTGCAGCAATCTTGATTTATAATGATGAGAAGTTGGGATGGATTTATAAATTTTAAGCATATATTTACAAAGTAGCAGTAAGGTGCCTCTAAAGTACCACTGTGCTCTCTCTCTCTCTCTCTCTCTCCATATATATCCCAAACACACACTTCACTGCACCTAAGTCTATGTATGTATATATGACAAGGAAGTCAAAGAGCACTATTTGGGAGGAAGGAAAGGGCATAAAGTGAGGGGACAGGGAGCAAGCAAGGTAATGCAGAGAAGAGATACAAATATATTTTCTCCCCTATCAGAATCTAGATTTAACTATGTATCCACACACATATACACATGACATAAAAGCGGAAAGGCACTACTTAGGGGAGAAAGGTACCAGTAAGAAGGAGAAATGGAACAAGAAAGTGAATTTGCAGGCCAGTCAAGGAGGGAAGTCTATCTGGGTGATTCTGAGCTTGATGTCCAAAGAAAGACTGGCTTATTCCTCACCACACAGTGAAGGTGAGTGTCCTTTGCAGAGATGTTCCAGGTGTCATGTTCAACCGATGCATGCTCCACCAGTGGCCAACACTGCCTTTAAGCTTTATCCAGAATACGGAACATGGGGCTTCCAGTTGGCCACTTTTGCAACTGATTCACAGTCATGTTTATGATCCGCACTCTATCACTGAGCTACATCCCTTGAACTGTATCTCCAGCCCTTTTTACTTTGAGACAAGATCTTGTTAAGTTGCCCAAGCTGGCCTTGTGACTTCCTCTACAGCTCAGGCAGGCCTTGAACTTTGAAGTCTCTGGCATCTGCCTCCCTAGTAGCTAGAATTAAAAGTCTGTGCCATGAGTTACAGCTCAAACAGTGCTCTTTATAGAAAAAGTAAAACCTACTCTTCTCTGCGGTCCTGTGAAGTGTTCATATTATGGCCATTTTAGAATTAAACGAATTGTTCAAGGTCACACAGTTAAGAGCAATGCCTTTAGGGACCACTGTGTCACAAACATAAGGTGTAGCAGGAACAATCCACTTCCTGGGAATCCATTCAATATGGGAGATAAGGCATCACTCAGCCTCCGCCCACCCCAGTGTTCCATCTTTTCCTCTTCCCATCCAAAGCCACATCAACCACAGACATTTTGTGGGAAAAGTACTCACAATCTCGGGACAAGAGCCCTTTGAAAACTCTCTGGTTTCTGAGCTCCCCAGCTGGACAGCCACTTGACCGCACTCCATTCTGAATTCTCTTCTGGCTCTAAAGTTGGCAACTCTGTTTCACATGATGCTAATCCTGGGTCTTTGTGAAAACTTCCTTAAGATGTTGGGCTAGACTTCACAGCTTCCAAGAATCTGCCTCCCAAATGAGCATAGAAAGCCTTGAGCTCCTTCCTGCCTGGGGTCTATACTTGGCTCACACAGCTAAAGAATATGGATTTGTATGACTTGGTTCTGGGTTCACACTGGTGATGAGGAGTTGACAGCTTACTAGGGGCTCCTTATGAGACATCATGAGGTGTGAGAGTTTGGGGACTCTAATCTCTATCCTTAACTGTATAACTAAGGAAATGGAGACATGGAAGGGTGAATGACTCATTCAAGCTGCATAACAGAGGGAATGAGTCGAGGTTAGATTTCCAGAAACTCTGCTTCCCACTTGGTGCTGATGACAGGCTCACACTCACACAAGCTGACCTGCTGAGAGTATATTTTTGCCCTGCACCCACCAAGTTATCATTGCCTTGGCAACATTCAAGTAACATTTGTTATGGCTGCTGGTAAAATATTTCTACTTTTTTTCCCTCTTGGATCATTCCCAACATCCTCCAAACCTCCTGTTTCTTTTTCTTCTGTCTGGAGAAATTCCCATCCTAGCCGCATAATCTGTCTCAGGAGCTATCTCCTTTCCTTACTACCTTTAAAAGGAATCTCATTTCCTCTTGAGCATCCTTAAACCAGCATGTGCGAGCCAAGTTCAGACACCTCTGCTTCTTTTAGAGTTCTGTGCACTGTTTTGGATGCTGGAGATAGCAGTGAGTCCACAGATGTGATGTTCATGCTGTGAAGTCCACAGCTGGGATTCTGGCTCTGCTTGACTTCTAAGCAATGCTGGATGCTGTGAACCACATCCCGTTCCTTAAGCACTTTTTCATTTTATTTTATTATTTATGTGTACGAGTGTATTGCCTACATGTATGTAAGTGTACCTGTGTTGTATAATGCCCACAGAGGTCAGAAGAGGGTGTTGGATCCCCTGGAACTGGAGTTACAGATGGTTGTCAGCTGCCATGTGAGTGTTGGGGACCAAGCCTAGGTCCTCTACAAGAGCAGCCAGTGCTCTTAACCACTGAGCCATCTCTCCAGCCCCTCCTTAAGCACTCTTCATGTGTGGCTTCCAACTTCTTGTTTCCTCTTCTCACTTTGCTTTGCTGGTTTTCCCCTTCCCCCCATAATCAGTACCTCCTCTTCAGTACATTCACTTTCCAACATCTTTCAACCTCTGAAAATGGTCTGTGCATCAATAACTCCTGCATCTTGGTCTCTTCCTGCTCTTTCCCATGAACCCCAGTTTGTATACCTAACCAGTGATCCAGAAATCCCACTGATGTCTTGCAGGCACAGGGAGCTTCCTGCCTCCCCTTCGAAGGCCTTATATCCTTCCTTCCTTCATTGCCACCCTCTCTTCCTCCAGTGGCTTACCCTGACAGTCTCAGCATCATCTAATACCCCTCTTCTTCCTCCTCACACCCCACCTAACAGCAGAACATGTGGCCGTGTTCCAGTCTGGTCATACTGTTGCCACTCCCAGTTCTCTATCATATTCTGAATAGGTTATGCAAATGAATCCGGGCTGGTCTCTCTGGTACTCCACACCTTATCTACTTGCATTCATGTCCACATATAAGCCAGCTGGATCCCAGGGAGATGAGATTGCTGCCATGAGGCCCCTGGGCTCAACTTCCACTGAGGCATATGTCTTACTCCAAGCAGGCTATGACATCGAGGTCCTGGCCCCCTGAGCTCCTCAGCCTTGCATCACCACTAACTCCAGGTGCTGCACTTCAGGGAGCTCACCGTCCCTTAGATACTCTGCTGCCCATACGCTCTGCTCCGAGGCAGAGGGAAAGCCTCCCTTAAGTTTCCATAGAGGTCAAGCATTTACTTCATCACTTTCTGGTGGACATGCCACCTGAGCAAGGCTTTTTCTGCCTCCTTTAAAGATTCCATATCTATCCTCCCGGCCCAAAACATAGTCTGCTGTGCTTCTGTTTCTTCATAGCCTTTGTACCCATCTAAGTAGGCAAGGCGTACAGCTTACTGGCTGACGCCTCCTGCCCTCAGCTACAGTATGAACCCTGTGGTGTCAAACTGTGCTGTAGTTTCTCCTGTACTTCCAGGACCTGTGACGCACAGGTTTGGTGGGACAGAGAAGTTGAAAAGAGAAGCCGAATGAAGGCCAGCCACCATCTCACCAGCAGTGCTGTCTTTGTTTACTCATTCACTACACCCTTCCTATTTTTCTCTTGATCTTTTAGAATTTTCCTTAGCAGGCTCTACCAGGGATGTCCAACCTGTGTCCTTTGGACCATGTGTGGTCACATGTGGCTGAGGAAAGTTAAGAATGCAAGGCAACACAAAATCATAAACTTACATAGAACACGAGGGATTTTTTTTTGCGAGGATGTGTGTGTGTGTGTGTGTGTGTGTGTGTGTAAGTACTTTTCATGCACTTTTACCATGCATTTAACATAACAGGTTTTGCAATATTTTTGTAGTTGTATAATATTCCACTATGTGCAACTATAATAATTAAAACTGGTATTTCTTTTACCATATTCCTAATATAGATTTCTCTCTATATCTATTTCCCACATATCTATGTTTATAAGCCTCAGAGAAATTTCTAGAAACGGACTTCTAGGTCAACAAGAAATAAAGTTCAGTGCTCTCTATTAGGGTGGAATTTGAATTGTGAGATACACTCACTTCTAATTGCTGTTGTTACCTGTGGCTGTGATAATATAAGAATCATTGTGTTATAGGGTCCGGTGCAGATTCAAAAAGTCACTATGGGCTCAGTTTTCTTTACTGTGGGTTGAGACAAGAAGGTGGACCATCCACTCAGAAATCGTTCCTACATCACTGGTGGGGAAAAACAGGATTTCTGATATCCTTGGAAGATGGACAAAGCCAGAAGGGATGGGTCTTGGTCTCCGCTCCCTTATTATTGGATCTACAGCCATAAGAGAGGGTTGAACAACGTCACTGTATCTCAGACACCATGACTTTAAATGATGAGATCAAATTCAAGGACTGGAGAACCACACTTCCCTTTCAGCTCCGAGAAGCAATGAATCTCCTGAAAGTTTCAATTTTCCAAAGCATTCAGTTTTCTATAAAATTAAGCCGACATCAACCCAACAATTCCATTAGGCACATATCTTTAAGAAGTCTTGTACAAAGCATGTTCATACCAGCCTTATTTAAAATGGTCCTTAAGTATAAGACACCCAAATACCCATCAGTAGATGTATTCATGGACTCCTGTTTACCCACTAAGGTAAAGGAGCTAGTGATGCACACAGATATGGGCACAAATGGAAATGTGCCACATGTCAGTCTAAGTAATCAGAGTCTCAAAAGTCTATGTGGAAACAGAATGGCACTGTAAGAATATGCTTGCTGTAGTTGACTGTAAGAACATTACGGGAGGTTGAGGCAAGGAGTTATTAAAGGCAAAAGCAAGGAAGGTTCCATAAGCTGTTTTGAAACAATAATCCATGACACAAGGACTAAGAACTGAAGATGCTGGTCTGAGGCTGAACAGACAGGTGATGGGCTTGCTTGCCTGCTTTTTGGTTAAGGCTGCAGTGCAAGTCTGTGGTTCTAGGAGTCTTTTGTGATAACGATCATCAGACAGACAACCCTGAGTGAGAACACTTCCTTAACAACCCCTTTGCTTTATTTAGGTTTTAGAAGGCTTGACAGAAGCCACTCCATTTTGATTCGACAACTTTCACATATATGAAAGAGGCCTAGAACTGCTTTCATGTACACGAAGTCGTAAAACTGGCAAGATTGATTTTTGATGCTGGACGTCAAACTGTGGTTGCCACAGGTTGGGCTGGAAACCTTGACTGGGAAAAGATTCAGGGAAGTGTCTGCAGTGGCATTAAGATATAAACAGTCCTCACCTAGTACCAAGTGGTGATTTTTCAAAGCTGTATCCTACTGACAAAACTCATTGACTCAAACACTCAAGGACTTTGTGTTATTTATGTACATATATATGTCATATATATTAAACCCTGACCCTTTTCTAAGCAACAAAAGCCTGAAAACTGTGTTGGGGCATACCACCTGCATTTTGAAGCCCACATCTGGAATTGCTGTTGCACCTGGGCAGGGGAGCATGGGGTTGGGTGTCCAAGTAGTGGGAACCTTGGCCTGATGCTCTGAATCTGGGCTGGACACAGGCCTTCCTGTGTCCTATGAGTAAGCTCGCTTTCCTGCCAGAAAAGGGGATGAAAAACGCAGAATCAAAGTTTTTCAGTGCTTAGGAGTCTCCCCACCCCCATCAGAACCCTACAAGAAGAAACACCAAGTTCATCCCTAGCGTGGATGTGGAGGGCAGCCTCGCCAAACACTGTCCTTCTCTGCCGACTTGCAGATGTCCTGGAACTACCAGTGTGCTTTATCTCAATTTTACAAGTGCTAAGTGCTGGAATCCACAGCCAAGAACAGCCCCTTCAGAGTGGAAGAAACACATGTTTCTCAGTTGATGGTGGGATGAAAGCTTACAACCTTCAGGGAGAAGTCTGCACAGCATCCTAATTATCTGGGCAATTTCCCACTAAGAAGGAAACATAGAGACCAGAGATAGAAATGCTAAACAAAAAAATACCAATCTTTGTAATTTCAGAATCACTGAAAGTTCTTGGTGTGTCTGAGTTCTCCCTTCTGGGGAGGAAAGGACCACCTGGCACCACTTTTGAGCCAAGAAGCACTCCTGTGCTATGTTACAGTACCCAGAGGCTATAAGTTTGGAGCTTTGAGCCACCCCTACCCCTCCTTTCACTGTGTCATGTAGCTTGTGTTTGTTTTAAAAAGGATTTCCCCCTCATTTTAAGTCTCACTCACGCTCAATACCTTAAGCTTGAAAAATCAAACCACTGGTATTTTTTTAATTTAATAACCACATGATGAGAAGAAGAATTTCATTACAGTTTTAACATATTCAATAACAATTTCCAGAGCAAAGATACATCTCTTTCAAAAGTAGCTCTAATATTTTTAGATTCACAGTTGAATTAGTACAGTTATACAATATTGAACTCAGTATAAACCCTGTAAAACATAAAATTGAATGAGTTTTTAACCTTTAAAAAAGATCTCCATTTCATTTTAAAATATACTGTTTCCTATAGACTCATTTTTAATGCTACTAACGCTTAGATGTTTGCACATGTGTCTCTAATGTCTATGTATCTATTACTAGTCACAGTCGGTTACACTTGGATACTTGGCACCTGAGTATGGATATGAAGTTATCAGGTAGGTTTCAATGGTACTGTTTATCACCTCTACTAATTAACATGAAGTAAATTTTTATGCTTCCTTCTCAAATATAACTCATTTTTATTTGTGTTTTTTTTTGTGTGTGTGTATCATACAGAACATCCCGAACAATCTTATTAATCTATATCCCTATTTCCCAAATGGCACCCTCCCATAGCCTCCCCTCCACTGGAGCCCATGTACTCTGTCATCCCTGTTACTGTTCACTGTGTTGTCAGCGCCCCCAGCCATTCCCCAGTGCTTGTCCATCGGCTGAATCTAGTCAGCCTATCCAGAGAGCCTTGTTTTAGGAAGATCAGCTGTTCCTCATCTAGCAGCAATCAGTTGTCAATATTCCTTTAGACAAGATTGGGGTCTGCTGTTCATTTTCCCAGTTCTATGCTGGGTTACTGTCTGGGAGTCTCTTGGGATATCCTGGCCAACAACTCAAAGGAAGGTAGCTCCTGTCTGGCCTTCTTTCTTGTTATGTATCCTTTAGCTATACATATGGACTCTTAAAAAATTACATTGACCCCATTAATCTTTGGTTATAATTTCCTTTGGGTGTTTAAGACCATACAGTTGGCCCAGATAAACCAATTTATTTTTACACTTAAGGTCATTTGAGGATCTGTTCCTCAGTGGTCACATGTGCTTGGGAGGAGCCCCTGGCTCCTTTCTTTTACCATTTCCGCCTATGTGAAGGTAAGTCAAAGGTCCTGCTCGACCATGCCTGCCTTCGCTTCGAAGCACGGAGGAAATGTTTCCTCTGTGTTGACCCTCCTCTTTGTAGACTGGACACTGGTTCAAGTCCATCTTGTGGGGTCTCCACGGCCTCCTTGATCAAGAGGACAGGTGACTCACCATAGTTACAGGACATTTCGAGAGATGCTCATAGTCCCCTGGAACTTAGTCAACCTAGGAGGGCAAGGAGCAAAAACTGTATTTTGTGTCCCTCTGACCAAATTAGTATAGGCCTCAAAGTGTGGCTGTTAAACATCCAAGAAGGTTAGTTCTACCAGTCTGGTACTTTTAATTACCATATGACATGTAGCTCAAGCTTGGGCAAAGACCAAACATTCTCAGATAAACCTTGCCTAGAGAGATATTATATTCCTTGATCTAGTTGTATGTATAATTTGTCAGTAGGTTGTTGGACTACTATGATTCCCTCTGTTTTTTTTTTAAACTAGCTAGGCGTTATTTACCTCTCACATTGTCTAATCCTTCCATCATGGTTTCCCCATTTAAGGTGCCCTCATTTTCCCATTTCTCCCTTAATAATACCCCTCTCCCATGGTCCTACCTCTCTTGAGCTCCTTCTTTCCATTTAACCCCTAGGTTCCTTGTATAACCTTCCCTCCCCCATCCCCTTAAAATAACCCCATTTTAATTCATAGCTCCCTTATTAACCCCTGTTCCCTACTGTTCTTCTCTTTCAGATTCTTTTCCTTTACCTCCCTTGTTTCTTTCATTGTCCTGGTTCCTGTAGTTATGTCTGGATACATACTCACTTATCAGGATTTGGTGCTAGGATCCACATATGAGGGAGTTCATACGTCATTTTTTTTTTCCTGAGTCTGTGTTACTTCACTTAGTATAACAGTTTCTAGTTCCATCCATTTACCTGCAAATTTCATGATTTCATCTTTCTTTACTGCTGAGTAAAACTCCATCGTATATATGAACCACATTTTCATTATCCACTCATCAGTTGAGGGACACTTAGGTTGCTTCCATCTCTTAGCTATTGTGAAAAGGGCAGCAACAAACATGGATGTATAAATGTTTCTACAATAGAATGAGTTCTTTGGGTATATGCCAAGGAGTGGTATAACTGGGTCAAATGGTAGGTTCATTTGTAGTTTTTTAAGAGTTCTCCACACTGCTTTCCATAGGGGTTGAACAAGTTTGCAGTCCCACCAGCAGTGGATGAGTGTTCCCCTTTCCCCACATCCTTTCCAACATTTGGTATAATTTGTTCTCTTGATCTTAGCCAGTCTGACTGGGGTAAGATAAAATCTTAAAGTGGTTTTAATTTGCTTTTCCTTAATTACTAGTGATGTTTAACACCTTTGGTGTTTTTAAAATACACACACACACATATCTCGCATAATCTCTGCTCAGAGATGACTTGAGTTGAGATATTACCATAAAGTTAGGTCCTGATGAACCCTTTGTAAATTATAAATACCGTAAGTTGGGGTTGGAGAGACATCTCAGCAGTTAAGAGTATTATCCACTCTTGGGACTGGAGTGATGGCTCAGCAGCTAAGAGCACTGACTGTTCTTGCAGAGGACCCAGGTTCAGTTCCCAGCACCCACATGGCAGCTATGAACCATCCTTAACTCCAGTTCCAGGGAACTCTGAAGCCCTCTTCTGACCTCCACAGCATTGTACAACCCAGGTGCACTCACATACATGCAGGCAATATACTCATACACATAAAATAAAAATAATAAAATATTTTTTTAAAAAAAGAGTATCATCTACTCTTGCAGAGGACCCAAGTTTGGGTTCCAACACCCACATGGTGGCTAACAACCATCTGCAACTCCAGTTCCAGGTGGTCCAATGCCCTCTTCTGGTTTCCACGGGCATTACACACATGGGTATACTTACATACATGCAGGCAAAACACTCATACATGTAAAATAAAAATAAATACCATAAATTAAATATGCATTTGTGCATGTATCTATGTATACATATTCATCTGTGTCTGCATCTTTGTGTGTGTACAAGTGTATGTGGAGGCCAGAGATTGACACTCCTCAATCACGCTCCATCTTTTTTTTTAATCAGTAACAATTCCATATTTGTTTACAGTCTTTTTAAATGCCTTTTGTTATTATTTTTATATCTATATTATTATTATTATTATTATTATTATTATTTTGAGACATGGTTTTACTGTGTAGCCCAGACTACCCTTGATCTTGTGATCCTCCTCCCTCAGCCTCCTGTAGTACTACTGGGTTTGCAGGAATGGGTCAGCATGCCCAGCTCCTCCCTCTCTCCCTCTCCCCCTCCCTCCTCCTTCCCTCCCCCTCCCCTTCCCTCCCTCCT
>NW_008327613.1:745557-775922 GCF_000622305.1 Nannospalax galili
TGTGGGATCCAGGATAGAACTCAAGTTGTCTGGCTTGAGTGTAGCAAGTACCTTTATACACTAAGCCATTGCACCTGCCCCCAATTTGGCAATTTTCTTTATGAACTTTACATTTTGTGTCTTATGGAGACTCCCCCCGCAAAGCATTATTTTAAAACTTTCATTTTCCCCAGTGCTTTGGTAACTCTGTATTTTATTTTAAAAATCCAGATGAAATTATATTACAAGTGGAGATTGATAAAATTTAATTTTTGCAATAAGAAGCTAGTTTTCCCAAAGCCAAAGGCTCTCTTTAGAATTATGTGCTGTAGCTTTTGGCTAAAAAATGTTTTCCAAATGCAGAAGTTGGGAGTAAGGAGGGCAGGAAGACAACAGGCAGGTAAGAGAACAGAGCTGAACCAGGACGAGGGTCAGGACCAGTGTTTTGAAATAAAGATTCTAAAGTTCTCACTAAAAGTTTTGTTTGTTTTGAGACACGGTCTGATGGAGCCTAGGCCAGCTTCAAATTAGCCATGTAGCCAAAAATGACAAACTCCCAGTCCTCCCAAGTTCTGGATTATGGGTGTGTGTCACCACACGGCTGTCACTGAAAGTTTTCTCCAGTGATTGAATGAGGTTGTTTTTGCACAAAACAGTAAAAAGGTGCCTGTCACAATATTCTTTTCTAACTTGAGTGTCTTGGTAAGGTGATTAAGTGCTTGGGAATTCCATGAGTGGTTTCAGTCTCTTTTTAGTAGTGACTTATTCATAAAAAGAGTTGGAGTCAAGATATGAACTTGTAAGCTTCAAAAGATGCTTTGCTGACTGCTGAGTCTGCAGACATGTGCAGTAGGAGGGAGAGGAGCAGAACATGGCCCCCTGTAGGTAAATGGGTGGTCTGTTTACATCTTGCTGGTTCAGGACTGACTGCCCTAACAAAGGAGAGTCTAGTGTAGATGTTGCCTTCTGAGAAACAAGGGAACAATTGGCTATGCAGTTCTTTTGAGCGCATTTTTAAAATACCTTTTTCAGGGCTGGAGATGTAACTCAGTTAAAAGAGCGCTTGCCTAGCATGCATGAAGTTCTTTGTTTGAGCCCTAGAACTGCATAAACGGACAGTGAGAGTCATGCTTATAATTCCAACACTTGGGAGGTAGAGGCAGGAGGATCAGAAGTTCAAGGACATCCCTGGCTACATAGTGAGTAAGAGGTCTGCCTGGAGTACATCAGAATTTTTTGAGACATAGTGTCTCCCTGAAACTGGAGCTCATTCACTGACTAGATTGGCTGGCCAATGAGCCCCAAAGATCATCTTGTCTCTGTCTTCCCCGCCCTGGAATTATAGGTGCATGCCACCATGCCTGGCTTTTTACGTGAATGCTGGGGATCTGAACTCAGGTCCTCATGCTTGTACAGCAAGCACTTTACCACTGGAGCCATCTCCCCACCCCTGAAGATATGTTTAATGCTCCCAATCTATCAGACATGATAGCTTTGCCTCAGTTGTCTTAAACATGATGCAACTCTGATCATGCCCTACAGCTGAGCAGAATCATTAATACAAAGCCTGTTTTATAATAAACTGTGACGATCTCATGCAATTTATTGAATACTTGTGTCCAGAAGTGTTGGTAATGCAGTGCATTGTAAGGAATAGACTGGCTAAGTACCACCGCCTAGCATCTCAAGAGACTGTGTTAGGACATCTCACTAGCCTAGGGAAAGACCACCCTCAAATTTCAATACAGAGTCTGTTGAATATGTATTGCTTTTGTACTACCATGAAGCTGAAAATTCAAAGTCCAACTATGGTCAGGCAGTCTGGGAAGAACCTTCATTTACAAATATAGAACACTATAAAAATGTTACCATGTGATATTGCTTTTTAGCTTCTCTGCCAGTTTTAACAAAAATTTCCATAAGATGGCTTTTATTAGACGCATTTTTCCTTGATCATCTGTTATTAAACACAAACAGAATAAGTTGGTAAGAAAGCTAGAGTTGATATTTTGAAGTAAAAGGTTATTTTTCATTTCACTTAGAATGATACTTCTAACTGCTTACCAATTTAATAGGAACTTGTGGGCAAAGATAGACGGTTGGACCAGATTTCCAAATCTTCCTCTTTCTAAAACTTAGTATTATACACATTACCTTCATCATTAAATGCACTGAAGTCCTACAGAGGACTAGTCCATAAAACAAACCCCCCTTGGCAAACTATTCTTCCCCTCAGAGATGGGGAAAGGTACTGAAATGTACCCTCTTTCTCTGTTCAGGGAGAGTAGAGGAAAGCCAAAATCAAAATGACCAGAGCTTTCCCTCTTCTGTCACCAATAATGTATTGGTAAACCAATGTGCCAAGGGAAACAGTGCAGTCAAAGGAGGTGGAGGCTGGTGAGACAGGCACATGCTGAGTGAGGTCCTGGACAACAGGGAATGCAGGGCTCTGTCCTCATGCACAGAGAATCAGTCACTCATGGAGTTATAAAGTAAACACTGATTCATTGAGAGACCTCTGTTTCAGTGTTCCTGATAAAATGGAAGGAGACAAAACAGAGCTCAAGACATCAGACCAAGTCTATGTCACACTCTCAGGGCCGAATCCACCTCTCATTCACACCATTTCCACCCTGTGGCTAACCTCAACTATGTCACTTACTTAAAAGCTATAGATCGAGTCAGATAGGGCCTGCCATCTACCTTGATTAGTAGACTCTCATAAAAGCAAAATCAAACACATCTGCACATCCTTGGCCTTACAAAGTTGGCAAAATTTCAAAGACAGCTGAACATTTGCACAAGTTGTGAGTGTTGTGAAGATGTCAGTAAGTAGTGGAAAATAGATAGAGCTAGTCCAGAAATCATACACATTTATTCATCAAAGTAGATTTTTTTTCCCTGCCATGATTTTAGTCAGGTCATTGATTTCATTTTGTAATCAGGATTTCCACACGGTCTGTGCTCACTTGACAGTGATCATCTGAATCATGGGTCCCCAACAGTGCAATGCTGCCTTCTGATGAGTATCCAGCAACAGAGTCTATCATACCTGAGGCTGCTGAGTAGAAACCAGAATGCTGCTGAACACTGGAAATTCAGAGATCAAGCCTGCACCATAGGATTGCCAGGCCCAAATTGTTTATATGTGTCTCAGAATTCAGAAATCTATTTAAAATATTAAAAATGAATTAAAATTTTAATGACCCAAGCTTATATTTATTTTTATCAAAGTATAAATTATAGATATACATGCAGAAATCATAAATTGAACAGTAGGGAATTTGAATCACCAGCAAATTAGGGAAACAAAGCATTCTGGACAAGAGTTGGAGAAGTAGCCCAAGAAAATGAGAAAATAATCTCTTAATACAGAGTGCTTAATACACACAGAGTGCTGTGGGGTGCTCTGAGGGAGTGAAAAAGTTAGGAAGAGGTGATCTTGTCCCTTAGGGTAGAACAGGCCTTTCTCTTTTTTTATTTTATTTATTATTTTTATTTTATGTGTATGAGTGTATTGCCTACATGTATGTGACTGCACCCATGTCTTGCAATGCCACGGAGGTCAGAAGAGGGCTTCAGATTCCCCTGGAACTGGAGTTAAGGACAGTTTGTAGCTGCCATGTGGGTGCTGGGAATCGAACCCAGGTCCTCTGCAAGAGCAGTCAGTGCTCTTAACCGCTGAGCCATCTCTCCAGCCCCAGAACAGGCCTTTCCAAGAAAATCACTGGAGCTGCTAAAACAACAGTTGGTGAACATGAGTAGTTAAAAGTAGAAGTGTTGGACACGGTGGTGCATACCTGTCATGCCAGCACCTTGGGAGGCTGAGGAAGGAAGATTGTGAGTTCCAACTTAGCCTGAACAATGTGAGACCCTGTCTCTAAATACATTAATATAATATGACATATACATAATAAATACATACAATATAATATGACGACATACTACCATTAACAAATTCAGATGACAAATAATAACCTGAAAAATTATAAAGCATATTTTATTTTCTTAATTTATAGACAGTTCATATAAATTTTAAAAACACACAACCTCCAACAGCAAATGGATGGTAGATATAATTGTAATTGTTCACAGGAAAAAAATACAAGTGGTTTATTAAAATACTGAAAATGGGGACTGGAGAGATGACTCAGTGGTTAAGAGCACCGGTTGCTCTTACAGAAGACCTGGGTTCAATTTCTAGCACCCACATTGCTGCTAACAACTGTCTGTAACTCCAGTTCCAGGGCAATCCAATGCCTTCTTCTGACCTCCTCGGGTATTGCATGACACGGGTGCACTTACATAATGCAGATAATACATGCATACATATAAAATTTAAAAAGGATAGATAGAATTTTTTTGAATATATTGAAAATGACTTTCTTTAGTCATGGCCATGGAGTGCAGGCACTGCAAATATTGAAGCTCCATTTCCTGTTGCTCAGCTAGCAGAGTCTAAGCACACCCAAGCCTTGAAGGAGATTCCGACATGGTGATTCCATAGGGCATTTGGCAGTACTGTCAATTTTAAAATCCGGTGCTTTCAATCATTAACATTCCCATGACGCTCTGCTCATCCTATGGTATGTCTATTTTGCATGACACTTTAGGAGAAATCTTGGCTTCAGGGATGTCAGAGGATTCTAAACTGCTCTTAGTTCCAAATCACATCATTTTTGTCCTTGGGAGCCAAGGCCAGCTTTTTGCTAGAGCTGATCAGTCTTTACTGTTGTCCTACATGAAGATTTTTTCTCTTTCTTTCTTTAGTTCTTTCTTCCTTCTTTTCTTCCTTCCTTCCTTCCCTTCCTCATCCCCATCTCTTTGGGGGGACAAGGTCTTATGTAGGCCAGGATAGTCCCAAACTCACTATATAGCCAAGCGTCACCTTGAACTTCTGATCCTCCTGCGTCCACTTCCCAAGTTCTAGGATTACAGGCATGTACCAACGTGTCTGGTTATATGTGGTACTGATAGTTGGACCTAGGACTTCATGTATGTTATACAAGCACTCTACTAAGTGATCTACATCCCAGCCAAATCCTTTTCTCTCAGAGTTGTTTGGTAGAAGGAAACTACAGTAAGTCACAATGGGTAGTGCATGCATAATAAATTACAGGTGTTATTTTTGAGCCATGGTGTTTCAGGTGGGCATGCTTCAAATATCTGTATATGACTGGCTTGTTTCACCCAAAAGACTGTGAGCCACTTTAATCCCCTCTATCATCCTTTACCCTAGGATAGTATATAATCCTTCTTTTTATGTTAGATACCATTTTGGTAGGTTCTTTTTGGTCTTTTTGAGACAGGGTCTCCCTGTAGCCCCAGCTGGCCTGGAACTCACTATGTAAACCAGGCTGGCCTCAAACTCACAGAGATCCGCCTGCCTCTGCCTCCCGAGTGCTGGGATTAAAGGTGTGCACCACCACGCCCGGCTTTCAGTAGGTTCTTAAAAGCACTGATTACTGAGTAAATGAACACAAGTCTCTTGTTTTTCTGTAATGCGGCGTAAAGACTACTGGAGGAAAGTACAATGGGAAACAAATCGAAGACCCCAGAGGCTGAGGGCGCTACTATCACCAGGAGGCCCTGATGCAGTTTGTGGAGATCACCACAGTGACAGTCTATACAACATGCTTCACTGACTCTAGGCTTGACCATATGACTTGCTCTGGCCAATTGCATATGAGCGTGACACAAGCAGAGCCCTTGTAAACCTGTGTGCTGAGGTGCTGTCACTCAGCTGAATGAGGGACTCAAGGGAAGATCCAGCCACTGCGGAACAAAAAGAACAAGAAGTGAGTTGTGATAAACTACCAGGTATCAAGCAGAGGCCTGGAATCACAGGCTGTTTCTTGCAGGTGGGCTGACTAAGCGTACGGACTCTTGGTGACTGCTATGTCCGCTTGCTGTCTTTGCAGCTCTGGGGCTCCGACACTGTTCCCTGAAAGCTGGTAGGAGACACACTGGGGAAGACCTCTAGCCATTCTTGCTCAGACCACAAGCACCTCCAGTCTCTTCTGTAGGGCCAGAGCAACGGGATGTTACCTGAGGCTCCTCTGGAGCCAGGAGGTTGAAGCTGCCAGAGAAAACAAATGGCAAATGGAAGAGGAGGTTGGCAGGAAAAGAAACCATCTCTCACCAGGTCTCCGTGCCCCGTGACTCACTGAAGAATGGCTTCCCTGGAATTCATGAGCTGCCCTGTGCCATGGAACAGGATGGAAGTGTTCTCGTGAACTGCCTTATTAGACGCTTGCGCAACCACTCTTTCCTCTGCAATTGGAAACGTGCACATCACCTCTTGCCCTTTAGGGCCTCCAACCCACTTCTCATTTCCCTTCACTCCCATGGTCCTCACGTCACAGTTCATGGATGCCCACAGGAAACCCACCCTCTCTGAATATGACTTTTACTTTGTCCTGTACAGTTACCCTCCTAAGCTGTGTCAGGGGGACAAAGTATCTCCAACATTCTGGTCAGAGCACAAGTCTCCCTCCCTAGCTGTCATCTGTTCCTTTCTCACCTCCTCTAACTCCTGTTCGTTCCATATATATGAATGTACCGGCACATAGGCCGGCTCACAGGCACACGCAATCCCACAGCAGATGCACACATAGAGAACTAACATGAAATGTGTATCACACACAGGTCCCAGAGAAGAGTGCTAACAGCTCATTACTGTTTGTAGATTTCCACATGACTGACCCAGCACTTTGGCAACTGCCAGGTCTCCCTGATAACTGATCACTCCCTTCCCAGTCATGCCCCACCCTTTGTGTTCATATGCTTTACTGCCTCTGAAAAGTCAATGTGGGTTACCTCCTCAGATGCAAAGTGGCCCTTAGAGAAGTGTGAGCAAGTTTCAGGAAACTGGTCGGTATCACAATGCAGCCCCCCCTACTAATTCTCTTCTGGATCCTTCTAACCCAACAATCCAGGCCTAGGCTCATCATACTTCTCCTACCCTGTTTCCCAGTGTTTCCATTCAAATTTAGCCAGTTACTCCAGCCCAAACGGGGTCGGAGACCACTCTGTATTGCTGAGTTTTAACTGTCAACTTGGCAATCTAGAATCACCTTGGAAGGGAGCTCAAGGAAGTATTGTCTATAATACATTGACCTGTGTGCAAGTAAGTCTGTGAGGGATTTTCTTAACTGGATTTCTTGTGGGAGGAAGACTCACCCTGAATGTGAACATGGGTGGTGCTAGTTCATGGACTGGGCCCTGGATTAAGGCGACATAAGCTGAGCACTGCACACATGCATTTAATTGATTGTTCTCTGCTCTTTTTAGTTTTTTATTTTATTTTAATTATGTGTATTTGGGGGTGTGCACATGACTGCAGGTGCCCACAGAAGTAGAGGTGGGCATCAGATCCACTGGGGCTGGAGTTACAGGCGGTTGTGAGCCACCCTAGTTGGGTGCTGAGAGCCAAATTTAGGTCCACTGCGAGAGCAGTGTGCACTCTCAAGCACTGAGTCATAGTTCCAGTCTCTTCTTTCTGCCCTCGTCTGTGGACATGATGAAACCAGTTGCCTCAAGTCCCTGCTGCTGTGACCTCCCCTCAGTGATGAACTGCAACCTGGAACTATGAGTGAACCAAACCTTCTCCCTTAAGTTGCTTTTGTCAGGGTATTTCATCAGAGCAAAGGGAAACAAAACTAAGATACTTCCCTTTTTCCTCTACCCTACATCAATCCAGCAGCCATGGAAATACCTTAAACAGGCATCACTCACCTGCTTACCACCTCCCCATGTCTCTCCATGTTGCATGTTCCGGAGCAATCCGAAGTCATAGCTGGCTCCTAAAGCTGCTTTCCTTCTGAGCTCCCAAACATAGCCTCTGTCCTGTTGCTTCACACTTGACATCAAAATGGTATGTTCGAACCAGGCCATCATTAGGATAAGTGCTCACTTTCAAGTGCTCACCATTTTCCCTCTGTTCAGTGAGTGCTCTGGTCCTTACCATAGCCTGCCAAGCCCCCTCTGGTCAGGCCCAGACCCACCACTGACCTCTCTATCTATACATCTCTTTCAGATTTGTCAGTTGGTCTCACAGGGCCTTTCTGTATCTTTGTCCTTGGATTCACTTTCCCTGCCTAATGGCTCACTCTTGCACATAGCTCAGCTCTCAGTCAAATGCCCCATTCCCTGGAGGCCTCTTTGATCCTTGTATCTCAGGAAGGTTTTTGTGCCACCACACCCACCACCCAGTGTGTTTCTGTAATTCCCAAGTCACAACTTGACACTCTGATAGAGGTCCAGTATGCCCTAGTCTCCACTGCTACACACACACACACACACACACACACACACACACACACACACGCACATGCACATGTGCACTACGCACCATTCACCTATAGCGAATAGTGAGTTCAGAACCCAAGGTCCAGAAGTTTCACTGCTGCCACAACTATTTTTCAAGGTCTCAGATTGCCAAGTGTGATGGCACACATCTGTAATCCTAGCACTTGGGAGACTAAGGACTAGCCCAAGCTATGTAGCAAGACCTATCACAGACACACAGACACACAGACAGACAGACAGACAGACAGACACACACACACACACACACACACAAGTGCACAAACCAGATAGGCATGCTACAAAGCAACCCCTAGGGAGGTTGTAGTTTGCAATATAAGACTGCCAGCCTGCAGGAGGGAAGTGTGTGTGATCACAAGTGTGAGGTGGGCTGGGAACTAAAGATGTGCCTCCCCACCAAGGGGTTGTTTCTGTTTGGAGGCCAGCCCTGGCTTGGAGTTGGAGGAAGGATGAGGAGGTGACTTGGCAATGACCCTGATGTGCATAGCAGGTGGATTGTGCTTTTCACTGTTCAAGTATGTTTGGAAGTCATTAAAACAGCCTGTGGCACTGACCAAGAATTTGACAGAAGCCAGGTTTTTCCTTCACTTTTTGAATAGGGCACTCCCCTTTCTCATGACTGGCCTTTAATTGAGGGGCTTCTCCTGGTGGTCTTCATGCTGCTTCTGCACCTGATTCCTGCTAAATCACACTTCCCAAAGGCAGTGTCTTGGGGACACCACCGTCTGCTTGTCACCCCAAAAGTGTGTAGTTGGATGGATAAGCCATATTCAGAGGACTTCTAGCTAATAAATAGCGCACTGTCTCCACCTCCCCAAACAGCTCACAAGTCCCGAGTTTCAATAGTTTGTTGCAGCTGCTGTTGAAATATGCTTTAGTTTATTATTTTCCCTCAGTCTTCTTTCAAATTATTCAATTTTCAGTAAAGTATCACCGGAAGAGCTTGCCAGGCACTTGCTTGAGTGTGGCGGCTTCCCAGCCCCCGGGAAAGATGGTCAAACCTGTCCTCACACAAACTTTCTTCAAGAAAGAAGAGCAAGCCAGGCGTGGTGGCACACATGCCTCCAGTCCCAGCACTCAGGAAGCAGAGGCAGATGGATCTCTGTGAGTTCAAGACTAGTCTGGTATTCATAGCGAGTGTCAGACTGGCTGGGGCTATAGGGAGACCCTGACTCAAAGAAAGCAAGAAAAAGAGGGGGGAGGGAAAGAGAGAGAGAGAGAGAGAGAGAGAGAGAGAGAGAGAGAGAGAAGTCAAGCAAGTGAAGATCCCCCTGTGCCAGCAGGAGTTTACTTTGAAAATTGCCAGGAGGCAACAGAATTCTGCAAATATTCACTGAACGCTAAGCTCACCACCTTTTGAAGAAATATTCTCAGAGCACACACTTTTATCCCTATTCTTAGGGAGAGGTTCTGCCTTATAGGACATCATGAAGAAACAACCTTTCTTCCTGTGTGTTAACTGTGTTTGTTCACTTAGGTCTAGCTGAATTTTACCAAGAATTTTATGTGTTGTGCTAGAGAATGTAATGCTAAAATACTGTATAGCTTTTCCTAGTGTCTGAACTCAGACATGATTCCTCTGGTTTCTGGCATGATCAAGAAGGAAGAGTTGCAGAGTTACAAAAATGAGCTTGGACAGCCTGGGCCCTCAGATGTAACACACATGCATATCTGCCAAGCTACTGCTCCCCACTGGTGGCACAATGCAGCATAACACCAGCATAGAGTATGATGTAGCATTACACCTACAGCATAAAGCACGCATAGCTTGATACGCAACATACCACCTACAACATGACACATCTATAGCACAACACACGACACGATGTCATCTACAGAACAGGGCGTGATAGAGAGCATGATACACAGAAAGAAAGAAAAAAAAAGTGGAGGGAGAGAGAGAGAGAGAGAGAGAGAGAGAGAGAGAGAGAGAGAGAGAGAGAGAAGTCAAGCAAGTGAAGATCCCCCTGTGCCAGCAGGAGTTTACTTTGAACTTTGCCAGGAGGCAACAGAATTCTGCAAATATTCACTGAACGCTAAGCTCACCACCTTTTGAAGAAATATTCTCAGAGCACACACTTTTATCCCTATTCTTAGGGAGAGGTTCTGCCTTATAGGACATCATGAAGAAACAACCTTTCTTCCTGTGTGTTAACTGTGTTTGTTCACTTAGGTCTAGCTGAATTTTACCAAGAATTTTATGTGTTGTGCTAGAGAATGTAATGCTAAAATACTGTATAGCTTTTCCTAGTGTCTGAACTCAGACATGATTCCTCTGGTTTCTGGCATGATCAAGAAGGAAGAGTTGCAGAGTTACAAAAATGAGCTTGGACAGCCTGGGCCCTCAGATGTAACACACATGCATATCTGCCAAGCTACTGCTCCCCACTGGTGGCACAATGCAGCATAACACCAGCATAGAGTATGATGTAGCATTACACCTACAGCATAAAGCACGCATAGCTTGATACGCAACATACCACCTACAACATGACACATCTATAGCACAACACACGACACGATGTCATCTACAGAACAGCACCACCTATAGCATAAAAGATTTACAGTATGACACACAGCATGACATCACCCACAGCATGACACCACCCACAGCACGAAATCACCCACAGCATGACATCACCCACAGCACGACACCACCCACAGCATGACACCACCCACAGCACGAAATCACCCACAGCATGACGCCACCCACAGCATGACACCACCCACTCCATGACATCACCCACAGCATGACATCACTTAATAGCATGACGTTACTCACAGCGTCACACCCCCTACAACACAGCATAGCTATAGCACAATAGAGCCACAACACAACACGACTACAGTATGACATACCTACATCTGGACAGCACCTACGTAATGACATACCAAAGCATAACAACCCACAGCATGACAGTGTGACAACATCCACAATATGACACACCTGCAGCATAACACCACCTACAGCACCATATACATAGGGCAGGATATCATTTATATTACGATACTATTTGCAATCTAGCTCACCTCTAGCAAGAGTTTATCAGCACATTAAGTCAAACAGTGCACAGGACTGCACAGTATATAGTGGGCACCTGAAATTTCTATTACTATAACAAAATGCCTGAAGGTGGATAGCTGGATAATTAGCTCATAGTTCTTAAAGTTCAGGGACATGGCATGGCACTGACTTGGCACCAGTGAGGACCTATGGGAGCTGACACAACAATGGCATGAGCAGATATGGTAGAATGAAATCTCATCCTAAAACAAGAACCCAGGGGGTCTTAAGAGGCCAAGCTCAGTCTTATAAGAACCCATTCTCATGAGAACTAAGGTAAAATCCCACAAAAGCTATCTTACTCTTTTCAGAGGACAGTCCCTGTGGGACCTGAATGCCCCTCTATCCTGGCTCCAACACTTTAACGTCTAGCAGCTCCCAACATTTACACATTGACCACCACACCTCTAACACAAGGACTCAAAGGACAAACAACATCCAAACCACAGCAGCTCTTACTGAATTCCACATATGCAACTGTCCATCAGCAAAGAGGCAGCTCCTCTGTCTTTGTGTTTACACACGTGGGCTGCATATTCTTTTTGGTGCTGAAAAAAGATGTCTGGCCTCCATAGACCATCTGAAAGAGGCAGCTTTTTAGAATCCTAAAAGGGTATGTCTAACATGAATTTGAGCTCTCTCAAGGTCTTTCATATCTTTCCCCTTGTGGCTGGGCATTCCCTTGACACCCAAGGTTGAATGTCACCTTCTTATACCTGCTGCTGTATGACAGTATCATCAGGAGTCATGTGCTTTGCTGAGGGGACGCCCTGGCCATTTCTTGGGCTTAGAAAACCCCCATGGCAAGACCAGGAGTCGTTTCTCCCCACTTGTTTTTATTTGGTGTTGCTTTCTTCCTCTGTCACCTCTGACTGGGTGCTGATTTCCTTTTAGCTCCTTCAGATTCAGGAGGAGGCTCTCCAGGTACTTGCCCAGCAGTGAAGGCCTGTCCTGCTCCAAGGAATTGGGCCCTTTGGAATCAAACACCTGCATTCAGGTTCCCCCCATTGGACCTGCTTCCTGGAAGGAAATTTAACTCTGAAATTCTGATCTTTAGTTCATCTGCACCAAGCATGCCAAACACTTCTACGCCAGCTCAGCCTGCCCCTGAAGTTCACATATTCCAGGTCATGGAGCAATGTTGGAGTCTGCAGGACTTGGGTTTGTACTAGTGCCATGAAGAATTTTCCCCAAGTTTTATTTTTCCTTAAATGGTTCTGATTTGCTGTCCTCCTCCAGTGAAATGTGGTAGACAGGATCGTTGACCTCAGCTCTTCATTCTCTCCCTGTTAAAGATCCACACACCCAGGCATTTTATCTTGTAGCCTTGCAGTATCTCACAGTGTCTTGTGCTGACGTCAGTCTTGGCAATGTGGCTTGCTTGGTGCATAGAATGGGGATACAAGTAACGTGCCAGCTCTAAGCCAAGGCTCTGAGACGCACGGTGCCTCTGCCTGTGTGTCCACTCGTATGGGCTGTCATGACAAGAAGTACCTCAAGGAGCCTCTGTCCCTCCAGCCTGGACTGCAAAATGAGATCTGAACTCCACAGACACTGAAGTCCATCCTGACCCAACCAATTCATTGATCCAACACACTTCAGATCTGTGAACATGTAAATGAATGGCTGGATAGAAACAGGAAGACTGGGAGGTAACTTGTTCTGTGGGGAAAGTGGCCAGTATGTGAGACCACACGGTAGTTAGGGTAATATGGTTTCCACAGAAGAGCGAGAACTTAAGCCTGTCTATGTGTGATTTTTTTTAAACAGTGGGTAGCTTTCGTGCTTTCTGAATGGTAAGGGATCATGATTACTCTTCACAGAGGAATGTCACTGGCTCTAAGAGTTCAAAGGTGAGGTTCATCTCCCTTTGATTGCCTCTCTTGGCTCTTCCATCTTCATTCTTTTCCATTCTGGCATCGTAGATTGGGAAACGCCTAGAGGAGTCTCTCCTCCTGTCAAAGTGCAGTTCATGTGGATTTCAAAAGGCATGAGCCCCTTTGATCACCTGCAACACAGCAGGATTTGGTCTAGAGGCCCCAACCTGGCTCTTCATCAGAGCTGTCTAGCGAGCTTCTCCTTCCTTAATTGTGATGAAGTGCATATCACAGAAAAGTGTGCCACCTTAAGCATTTTTAGATGTACAGTTCAGTGGTATTAACCAGGTTCAGGCTGTGTTGTTCCCATTCTCTGGAACTCTTTACCATGCAAATCTGGAATTTTAAAAATATTTTATTATTTTTATATCAGTATCAGTATTTCTGTGTCTCAGTATATTGCCTGCATGTGTATAAGTGCACCAACGTCATGCAGTACCTGCAGAAATCAGAAGAGGGTATTGGAGTCCCCTGAAACTGAAGTTATAGATGGTTGTTGGCTGCCATGTGAGTGCTAGGAACTGAACCTAGGTCCCCTGCAAGAGCAGTCAGTGCTCTTAACCACTGAGCCATCTCTCCTTTCTTCAGCCCTCAGAAACCATCAGCCTATTTTCAGTCTCTGTGAGTTTGGCTACTCCATTTTCCTCATGAAAGGAAAATTATATGGTATTTGTCCTTTCGTGACTGGCTAGTTTTACTTAGAATAATATTCTCAAGGTATATGCTCTTTGTAGCAAAGGCCTGAGTTTGATCTCCAGAACTGCATAAAGCTGGCTTGGTGGTACGTGTCTACAGCCCCAACACTCAGAGGTATAAGGAGGATCAGAAATTTAAGGCCAACTTTGACTATATAACAAGTTCGAGGCCAGCATGGGATACATGAGACCCTGTCCCAAAAAACAAACAAACAAAACAGCTCTTCTTTAAGACTGGAGAATATTCCTTTGCATGTGTGCTATATTTTATCTGTTCAGTCATGGATGAGTACTTAGCTTGTGTCTGTCTTTTGGCTATTGGGACTAATGCTGCTATGAACATGTGTGCATAAATATCGCTTCATGACCCTGCTTTGAATTTTGTGGTGTTTATAGCCAAATGTGGAATTTCTAGATCATATATTAATTCTCTTTTTAGGACTTTTAAGAAATTACCATGATGTGTGCCATACAGGCTGTGCCATTTTATATTTCTATCAGCAATGTACAGTGGTTCTAATTTCCCATTTGTTAGCTTCTGTTTGGGTTTATGGTTTAGGCATATTCTAGTTTGCTTTCTATTACTGTAAAAACAACATGTCCAAAGCATCTTGGGGAGTAAAGGATTTATTTTGGCCTTTACTTCCAGGTCATAATCCACCATCGAGGGAAGTCAGAGCAGGAACTGCAGCAGAAACCATGGGGGCACACTGCTTGCTGGCTTGCTCTCTCTTTCTGCTTAGCTATCTTTCTTATACAGCCCAGGCCCACCTGCCTCGGATGGTTACCCCACAGTGGGCTGGGCCCTCCTACATCAATTAGCAATGAAGAAAATGCCCCCACAAACATGCCTATAGGACAATCTGATTGAGGACATTCAATTGAGCGTCCCTCTTCCCAGATGTGCCCAATTGACAATAAAAACTAACCAGTACACACACACACACACACACACACACACACACACACACACACATCTCAAAATGAAAGAAAACAAGAGTTTGTGAGCTCTCAAATCTTTGCTTACTTTTTAATCTAGTCATTTGTCTTTCTGTTATCAGATGCAGTTGACTCCTTATAGAATGTGAATGTTAATACATTATCAAATATATGATTTGCATATATTTGCTCTGATTCAATGTGTTCCCTTTTCAAACTGTTGATTGTTGTCCTTTGATGAACAAAGGCATCTTTGTCTGTTTTTATTTCACTGCTTATGCTTTGGGACTCTTATCTAAGAAACTGCTGCCGAATTCAATGTCATATAGCTTTCTCTATTTTCCTGTTCGAGTTTTACAGTTTTATCTCTTACATCTAGGAATTTGATCCATTCCGAGCTAATATTTCAGTGCAGTAAGGCTCCAGATTCATTCTTTGCATGTGGATATCAAATTTCCCTAATACCATTTGTTGCAAAACAGAGAGCTATGAAAATTTCAGGTCCCTCAGCCCCACCTTTCTCCTGTGGTTGGCCCTTGATATCATCCTGGCCTGTCTCCTGGACTTCATCTTCATCACCATGGAGTTAATGCTCCAGGGATATCACTCAGCCAGTGGGGACAGGAGTGAGTGGGGAATTGCCAAGCTTTCTGACCTCCTAAGCCTTTCACCACCTTGCAGGGTTTTCCAGCAGGACCAAGCCTCAGATAATTTGCTCAGTTCTGTGTCCTTTGCTGGGTTATCTCACTGTCCCATTTCCTTCATGCTTTTAGTGGTACTTCCAAGGATCAAGCCATTTGCACTTGGGTCCTGATCATCTCAGGCTCTGCCTCTGGTGAACCTCAACCTAATGGCACCTCTGACCCTCTGGCAAAGGATATGGAACTGTGCACAGAACCACTGATATGGTAAATAGAATAATCTGGCCATACCAAGATTCACACCCCAAGGCTTGAGAGTGTAGCTTTGTAGTAAAGTGGTAGTGGTTGCCTAGCATGCATAAGGCCCTAGGTATATATGCGGGTCTTTTTGTCTTGAGCAAATTGCATGATTTCTTGAGATGCATTAACATGATAAAACGGTTCGTTTTAATTGTTACCTTGACACAATCTAAAATCACCTGGGAAGGGAGTCTGCGTAAGGAATTGTCTAGATTAGAGCAGCCTGTCTGTGGGGGGGGTTGTCTTGATTAGTGGGAAGACCAGCCCACTGTGGGGGGGACCATTCCCTGGAGCAAGGATCCTGGCTGTTTGAGAGTGGAGAGAATAAGCTGAGCACAGGCATGTATGTGTTAATTCTTTGCTCTCTGTTCTTGACTGTGGGTGTGATGCGGTGGGCTACTTCAAGCTCCTGCAACCTTGACTTCCCTACAATGACCAACTGTGTGCAACCTGGAATTGTGAGCCAAATAAACCTCGTCTCCTGTAAGTTGCTTTTGTCAGGGTATTTTATTACAGCAACAGGAAATGAATGTAAGACACTTAAGGTCAATCAACTACTCTGCAAAGTTGTAGTAAGACTTAAAGTAGATATACAGCCCTGGCTCTCAGCAGCATTCCACAAATTGCTAGAGACTGTTACCAGGAGCCCTTATCACACGACTCACTACTCTTTAATTAGTGGAGTATGAGGCTCAAGGGAAGACCAGAGAGTCTTCCAGCAGGACTGCACCTACAGCAGATGGTGACGTGCTTCACACATAGACTTCATGTTCTACAAAAGAGAATCAGTGCAAATAAATGTGTTGGAATATTAACTCAGTTAGGGGTCCATTGAAGCCAGGATTCTGTCCCCTAAAAGGCAGTAAGTTCCAGTGAGAACACACAATGCCAACGCTTCAAGGCATTAGTCTTTTTCCCACCATCTCCACCCCATCCCCTCATGTCATACCCCTCCCCATTCTCTTCCCTCACTCTACTCAGAGCAGCCCTCCCCCGCGTGCACGCTGTTCTGAAGGTTCTCACTATGCCTGAAGCACCTCTCCTCTGAAAATGCTCATTTTCCTCTTGGGGGCCTCAAGGCTCAAGGGAGCCCTTCCTTCCTTGGGTCCTCTCACACCCCATCTAGTCCCTGAATGACCCTGTTTCCACTCTCTGTAAACAAGACTGTGCATGCCCATTTAAAGTGTGTGTGTGTGTGTGTGTGTGTGTGTGTGTGTGTCCACGCTCAATACAGGCACCTGTAATGGCAAAGCTGGTAGAGCAAATAACTATGTAGCTGAAGGACATATTCATATGACTCTGAGTTAAGGAGATGAAAACACAAGATGGCTCTTCCTCTCCCTCTGCCTGTCTATATAAATAGCCGCTGGTGCCAAACAAAGCTTAACTTGGCTTAAAACCTTTTTGAATAATGCAGAAGGTATGACCTCTGTCTCCATTCTTTTATGTCCCCTTTGGGGTGTGTGTGTGTGTGTGTGTGTGTGTGTGTGTGTGTGTGCTGTTTTCCTTGGTTTTAGGTAATGAGTAAGAAAACAGATATTGTTATCAAGTCTTGATTAAATTAGTCCTGTTATTATTCTTATACTTAAAAATACAGAATAGTTTATCAAGCACAGGGAAGCAGAGAATAAAGAATCTGACTACCACAGCAAAGTGTGTCAGAATAGAGCGGGGCTGGTTCCCCAGCACGGATGGGCTGGGCCCAAACTGAACAACTACCTGAAGTTAACTTTTTCCTCTTGCCTTTCTGAGGTAGGTCAGTCTTCCCGGACTCGGATTCCAAGTTCAGAATATGAGTTCCAGCCGTTTACTTGCAGGTGACTCTGGAAGCTCTGTAGGGGACAACAGGCAATTGTGGGGTTTGGACCGCAGGGTTCAGTTCCACCATGTCTGCAAGGTGACCAAGGCAAAGGAATCCTGATATCGCCCACCAACGCATGAGAAAGACAAGCTGTGTGGGAATTAACTTTCTCTTATCCTGCCTTTCCCTGTCTGCACAAAGACCAAGCACATTCCTATGCCCGGAGAAACCCCCAGATGGACTCTCCTATATGGGCAGCAGACACACCCATTGTGTGTTCAGGGAGATGAGTGTCTGGCACATCTGAGGTGCTGCCAGCTTGAGCTGGAGGAGCTCTCCTTCCTGCTCTGTCTGCCCTTAGTGGAGCATTTTCTTTTGCTTTATTATATAGATGTATATACATGTATGTGTATATGTCTATGTCTGTGCTTGTCTGTGAATATGTGTATGTCTGTCTGTCTGTATCTACATTTTCTACCATATTAGTAATTATGCAAAACCCAGCCTAACACTATTTTTGGACAACGGTGATGAAGTGACAGTAAGGTGAGTGTATTTGTGACTCTAGAGCAAGAGTTTGCACCTGTTCTCTGTAAAGAGTGGGGTAGCAAATGCTTTAGATTTTACAGGCCACACAATCCCTGTTTTAACCACTCACAGCTGCCTTTGTAACCAGAAAACAGCCACAGACAAGGTACAGGCCTATGGGGGAGTCTGCTTTGGCACATGGGTTTGCCACTTTGTGGTCTAGATGGTGAGCCATAAATTCTACCTGTTCTTACTTTCCTCCCCATCACAGCCCTTCTCTGTCACAGCTTTCCTCTGAAAGAAGCCAACTTCAGGGTCAGAACGCATCAGGTCCAAGACATAAGGAGTTCCATCTGGCCCTACCAGCATCCTAGGACAAATGCAAGCGCCTGCTTTCATTTCTTATACTTTCTTATCATATAGGTGTTCTTAGAATCTTAAAATATTTGGGCGTTGGAGAGATGGCTTGGTAGTTAAGAGCACTGGCTGCTCTTGCAACACACCTGGCTTTGGTTCCCAGTACCCACATGGTGGCTAACAACTGTCTGTAAATCCGATTCCAAAGAATCTGACATCCTTTCCCGTCCTCTGCAACATGGGTGCACTTATACAGATGCAGGCAATACACTCATACACATAAAGTTTTTTTAAATAATAAAAGATTTAAAAGACTCTTAATTTTTCAGATATAATCAATAATCTTTTCTTTAACCCACAGAATGATTTTCTATTCTTTTACTTATCTGCAAGATATAATTCTGTATCCTAATTTCCTTTCTTTTTTTTTTTTCAACCACTCCCTTCTTTGTACAAACAAACAAATAAACAGACCATCCACTGGCCAGAAGTCCAGGGCTGTTTACCTAATGTCACTCAGCTGTGCTCCAACGCTGACAGCTGCCCGGCCAAACCCAGGCACCTCACACCTGCCCCTCTCTTCCTCCAGCTCTCTCTTCTTCCCTGTAGTCTCTACCGGAGTTTTCCCTGGCTAACTACCCAACATCCCGACAGAGATATTTTTTATACCACTGAGGTTTTCTCTCTGCTCTAATGCAGCCCTGGGAGCCAGATTTGTCTTCAAAGTTTGGATTCTATACAACTTGGAGCCCAGAGACAAGATTGTACACAAGTTGTAGCTGCAAGAAAGGCTGACACTGGTGGTCTTGAGCAGCAGGAGGACTGAGCAGGTTGACTGTCAAGCCATTAATATGAAGTCAGAAACTGGAAGGTCTGAGGTATCTGTTATTTTCAAAATGCAGCTCATGCTGAGTTTTAAATTAAATTTATGCTATACCATATCTGGGGGGCAAGGGACAATATGTTGATGTGCTTTCTCTCTGTCTCTGGATACTTGTGTTAGCTGGGAACAGAAACTCCAGCTTTGAGGAGCTCAGGGAATTAGGAGATTACTTTCAGAGGAAAGAGGCCCATTTGTTCACCTCAGGGACAATGACAAACTCAAATCCTGCCCCAGGGGAGCTCGAATCCTGAAACAAGATGGCCATTGAAATAAGAAGCAGAATTGACAATGACAGCAAAATGTCACCGCACTACACCTGACTGCCACAGTGCTGTTTGCTTTTCTGCCCTCTATTTTCTCTTTCAGCCGTCCCTGGTCCTCATCTGCTTCACAGACCCACTGAAAAGCTTCTGAACTCATCTGTGCTCTGGGCTTCCACTGCCCTTCTTGGCTCTGTCTGAGAAGGATTCATCACTCAGCAATTAAAAGTTTGTTCCTAGACTCTTCCCTTGGAAGTTTCCTGGTTACAGCCTGAGACTGCCCACTGGTTACTACTGTCAGGAGAACTCAAGTCTCTCTGAGCAGGGTAGGCAGATCTGCCCATTCCAGATCCTCCCCATCTCATAACTACCCTGTGACCTACATGCAGCTCGTCTGACCCTGGATTCATAGATGATCCATGTGGACTATCTGTTACTATGCAATAAATTACTCCCAGTCCAGCAACTTCAAATGAACACTTTATTTGACTTTTAATTCGGGGATCAGGGATTCAGGAAGAAATTGACTGAGAATTTCTCATTTGGAAACTTCAGTGGTACATCAGTGAATACATTAGATATCTGCCAGGGTTTCAGTCCCCTAAATGCTCATGAGTTGGCCATTGGGTATCAATACACCTATTACCTGTCTTGTGGTCAGGCTTCGTATTTCTGGAAGCTGGCTCCACTAGGGTGCCAGTCCAGAGTCATGTCCACAAGAGAGTGCTCCAAGAGCCCAAGGCTAAAGCTGCAGGTGCATCACATATACCTCAAGTGATCCAATGAGCCCTCCAGATTCAAAGGGAGAAGGCACAGATCCCACTTATCAGTGGAAAGAGGTGTGTGGAAGAATTTGCTTCTTCTCCAATCCAATAAGTCATCTGCAGAAGCCAATCAAAGTAGACCATGTCAAATGAAATAAGACTGAATAAAAAAATATATGGAATAAAATTTCCTACATACCAGTTCCTGGAAGTCAGTCCTAAGTAAATACTCATACTGACAAGATAAAGGGGTGTCACAGAGTAGGACTACAGAGGCAGGCTGTTCAATCTGCTAAGAAGAGTTCTGCCTGACCCAGGCTACCATAGCCTCACTTGATCTTGACAGTAAAGGGTCAGCATCTCTTCTGTCCAGTTCTTTCTCTGTTTCTTCCTCTATCCCTCCTTTTACCTCGCTTGCTTTCCTGATTGTGCTCATGCCTCTGATTCTAATTTGGGGCATCCTTTGAGAGACCATGATCATCCTGGCTGCTGTCTTTTCCAGTGGCATCTACAGCAAACGCCCAGCTTTGGTTAGTGCCAAGAATGCACTCCTTGGTGTGGGTAGGCTATGGCCTTGTACAGCTAGAAAAGTTCGGATGCTTGCATCTTGGTGTGGTCCCCCGCTGTGGAGAGCTGGCTTTCAGAGCTGCTGCCTAGAAAGGAAGCATGAGCTTCCCCCGGTGTAAACACTCTCTGCTTCTTTGGAGGAGAACTGTGACTTCATTATGTTAAGAATTCAGGTGCCTTGTTTCCTGCATCTGTCCCTTAACTACTGAACATGAGCATTCCCAGTGCCAGGGAAGTATTGCTTACCCCAGCTGTCTCTCCAGTTGAAGATGTAGGGCTCCACTCACTCCACTTCACCAGGACTTGAATCCAGCTGTCCTCACACATCCAATTACCCTGTTCCAACCATCACGGCACCTCCATAGAGAGCCTCTCTTTGTCTCTGTGGCTATCTCTGTGTTCTCTCTCTCTCTCTCTCTCTCTCTCTCTCTCTCTCTCTCTCCATTCATGCAGATACTCACCTGTTCACTCATCCACCCATACATTCATTCATCCACCTGTCCATCTCTACTCATCCACTCATTCATCCAACCATCCATCTACCCATGCATACATCCACCCATCTCCCTCTCTCTCTCTCTCTCTCTCTCTCTCTCTCTCAGAGGTGGTTAAGAAAAGTGATTAGTCTGGAGCCCAAACAAGAAGGTGCTCAGGTGGCCTATGATCAGATCTCCTTTCTGTCCTCTATTAAGTCCACCCTCAGGGCTAGGGACCCTGGAGAGCCAGAGCCCCCAGGAAAGTCAGAAGAAAACTATGTCAACTTTTCCAGGGCAACGTAACTGTGTTTTGCCTCTCCAGGTACTCAAGATGTATTTTTCTTCTACAAAGATTCACAGCTTATGTTACAAAGGCAGTCAGTTCTTCAGCTTTGCTTACTTTGCCTCTTACAGTCTCGAGGGCAGAACATCTGTCAACAACTGCTCTATAGCCCAAATCCTTTCTTCAATCATGTCAAATCCCCAGGATATTAGACTTTCTTCTTTTTCTTTCCTTTTACTTCTTAATTATCACCATCCTCCCTATGAAAGTCTCAAAATTCTCCAAATCTCGAACTTTTTCTGGCACAGCCTCCATGTCTGACCACATGGGAACCTGGAACACAAGGAGACTTGTGCAGAGTCCTTTCTCATACCACGGCCAAGCAGGCAGTAGAAATGTAGATGGTGAGCCCTGAGGGACTCTCTCTTGGGTATAAAGAGAGCCCCTACTAAGGAGGGAAGAAGCTTTCCTGCCTACCAGTCCTCAGAGGTGTTGTTTGAAAGGGAGGACACTGAAGCTTCAGGAGGCTCAGGGGCCAGAAACCACAGTCAGATTTGCACCCAGGTCCTCCATAAATCCCAAGAGATGGTCCCAGGCGTGGTGGAGCAGGCACAGGGTGGGGCACAGCTTCTGAGCAGTACTATGCAGAGATCTCTTCTGGGTTTAACTGGAACAATGAGAGGAGCTTGCTTGAGAATTTGTGTTTTCTGGATGAGCTTGTCCTCCGAGTGGCAATCAGTCAATAGATGCCTTCTCTAACTTCTCACCCACTTGCTTCAATCACCTCAAACTAATTGGGCTATAAGACCTTCTGTAGGAGGGGAGGGGCAGAGAGACTCAGTCTTCCCTCTCACCCAATCAGTCAGCCTTAGCTGCATGAGAGGCAGGGCCTAAGGATAGGGACAGAGGAAGCCATAGGGAAAGGAAGGGGTTCACCATCTTGGAATGCAGCAGCAAGTCAGGAAGCCACTGCTGGGATGTAAGGAAAAAAAGCCCAGGGGTGCCCACACCTTTATAAATACCCCCCACCGCCACCCTATGTTCTGTTAGGAAGCCCAATAAATCCTTTTTTCCATAAACTGTAGCCTGGAGGAATATTGCCTCAGTTTGTCATAAGGATGGTAGGAGGAGGGTCCTGGGACCCATGTACACCTCCCAGCAGTAAGTGTAACTACAGTGTTCAAGCTCTATAATGTACAAGTTTTGATGGGTTTTTTCTTTCTTTTTAAAATACTAACTAATTAAATGTTGAGCATCTCATACAGGGTCTCATGTATGTAGCAGAAGATTACCTTGGACTCCTGATCCTCCTGCTTCTACCTCCTGAATGCTGGGATTATAGGTGTGTACCACTATGTGTAATTTATGTCATGCCTGAATCCAGGGCTTCATGTATGCTTGCTAGTGCTCAAGCTTTAGTATATTGAAGGATCCTGGGTATATCAACCCCATAGGAGGAGTAGACATTCTGTGGGAATCACAGAAGTGCAGAGTTTTGCAGGCCTGTCCCTCTCACTGTTACCCAGGTGACCAGAGACTGTGTGTACTGGTCCCTGTGTGTTAGGATTTGAGGGCATCTGGACATTGTTCTTCCCTAGAATCTCCTGTGGCCTTCGAAGGAGAAGCCAGCAGGAAGCAGGGGTGATTCAGAGAGACGCCAGATTGTCTGTAGGCTGGTCAGGGTGTGTGAGGAGGAGAAAACACAACCTTGGTATTGGAGCAATCCTGCTCGCCTGGGCAAGTGAGGCCCTGGGGGCTGCCTCATTTTGGAACTCTGCCCTACAGAGCCTTGGTAAGCAGCATGACCAGCCAATCAAAGGGGAGAAGCATTTCAAACAATCCCAAGAAACACAACACTCCTCTTTCTGTTGAGCTCTTGTCTCAGGGTCTCAGCCCAGAGTTTCAGAGCCATAAACTGTTAGATGGTTGTCTAAGGGATGCCATAGTTGTAAGCTCCTAACCCTTCTGGCTTCACCCCAGAGGAGCAAAGGGTGGTACAAGCCATCCTGACCTTCCTTCTCTGAGACCATTGTCTTGTTTTTATTGAGCTGAGTTTCTCCCTGTGTTTGCCTTAGCACAGCCCTTAAAATAGCAGTCGGTCAGGCCTGTTGGCCTGGAATTTCCTGGAACCACCCTGTGTAGGACACTGGGCTCAGGTTGTCTGTCAAAGGGGATGACTGACGGTGCTTTTCCTGAGTCACTCCCACCCCACCCTTTGAATCTTGTGGAACTATTAGGTGCTATTTGTATCCAAGAGTGAGCTGGTAACCTTCCTCTCTGACCCAGGGATGGCAAAGAACTGAAAGTTTCTTTGGGAGCCCTGGAAGGCAAGCTGCGGCTGGCAGGAGAATGCAGTGTCAGAGCCCACCCACTGGCTCAGCGGTGTCCTCTCCACGTGCACCAGTCTTTTCTTAACTTGCACTTTCTTACTTGGAGGATCTGATTCAGAAATTCTCCCACAGTGACGCTTTGCCGGTGAGATCACTGGCATATGAATAAAGGCATAGAGGAGGGTCCTGGCATTTCCTAGGGACGAAGCTGGCATAAGTGGCCTCTGCTGGGGTGAATTAGGGGACTTGGCTTGCCAGGCCAAAGTAATCATTTATTTTCCCCCAGGGTTCCATTGTCTTTGTCTTTGAGAACACAGGCTCAACTACAAGAAAATAAACACCAATCAAAAATCAGTCAGACAGGTGCAAAGTAGACAATGTTTCCAATCAGTACTGATTCCTTAAGGTACAGGAGCCCGTAAAGGAACCAGCCACAAGGTCTGGTGTCATACGATCTCCCCATGTCCTTCTGGAGATGATACAGGAAGACTAGAGAAGTAGGTGAGGGGTGCATGGGTACTGGTGCATGTCAACAGCAGACAAAGATAAGATAGCCCAACCTAGAGATATATCCGCTCCTAGCCAGGGACCCTGTTCCCTGGACACTCACTATGTCGTATGCTATCATCCATCTCCAGAGTAGACTTGTCCAGGCCTTCAGGGAGGCTGCTGTCTTCCCATGCCCTTCTTGGCCATTCCGGCCTCTCTGCCCAGCCCATTAGGTTTGCTGCAAGTGTGGGCCCTGTCCCCTTAGGAACACTTTCCCCGTTGGTCACTGTTTTCAGCATATGTAATGCCAATTCAGCCAACCCATTTTTTGTGTATATGGAGTTGAAGGTGGTTATTAGTTGAAGAAATAGTTTAGGGTCCCTCCTCACTTGCCCTGCCTGAAGGGATAATGCATTAGGTTCTCTTGTGGCAGGCTGAGTCTGGCCAGCTGTTCCTATCTTTGGAATCTCCTAGATCTCCATCCATGACTCACTGTGGGAAGAAAGAGCAGGAGAGGGACCAGCTCCAGGACGCCATGAGGGGATTCTCAGAGGATCTGGATCTCAGCTTGTGATCTGACCCCTCCTAGCTGCGTGACATCAGGAAAATCACTTACCCTGGCTAAATCTTGAGCATCACAAAACAATCATTAGGAACCGTGGTTGAAATAATAAACCTAGCATCACTTTGGAAACTCATGTGTGCTATGTAAATGTGAGCTCTTATACATGGTCAAGATTTTATGAACTGCTAAAGGAAATTTGGCTGAACAACACTTTCCTCATTCTCACCCAGTTGGGGGAGCTGGAACAACTCTATGCTTTATGAAAAATCACCCTTATCTTCAACCAGGCTTTAATACTTTAAAGCTCAGACTGGAAACCGCCCTCATCCTTCATCCAGTTTTCACTATCTTAATGCTCAGGCTCACTTTGTTGAGTATTATACTTCAGCACGTCCAACTAAGCCTGGAAAACAAGAATTTCCAGCACCTTTCTGAAATTACACATTGCAGTCACACCAAGAACAGTGGGATCTGGTTCCCCCACAGCCTGTGGTGATGACTGTCTCTATATTTGATGGATTTGGGAAGTCTTTGCTTTTTTTCCCCTGCTTATGCATTATAATCAGGTCACAAGGTATAGGCATCTGGGCCCATGCAAATCATGAATTTCATTATATCAGTTATAACTATCCATCACCAATGAGACCTAATCAAGGAAACAGTTCTATCTAGAGATCATTACAGGAACAAAGTCATTGTGTCTTTTAGTAGAAAATTGCGTTCTAGAATCATCTTATTGTTCCTGCTACATAGGTATTGATTGTCTTGGGGACAGTGTATTAGTTACTTTCCTGTTGCTGTGATAAAACACCATGACCAAGGGAACTTAGAGAAGGAAGAGTTTATTCGCACTTATGTTTCCAGAAGGTTAAGAGTCCATCTTGGAGGAGAAGCATGGCAGCTGAGAGTTCACATCTTCAACAGGAAAGAGAGTGAGAGCAAGTAGAAGTGGGGTGAGATTATGAACTCTTAAGCTTGCCCCCTGTCAGCCTTCCTTTGCAAGGCTGCATCTCCTAAACCTCAGCAAACAGCCAACTGGGGCCAAGTTTTCAAATACTTGAACCTATGGGGGCTATTTCTCATTGAAACCACTTCAGATAATGAGCTCAGCATCACTTAGTCATATGGGACAAATTGCTCTCTGTTCCTTGCCTGGCCTTCCTAGCCCGCCCTGACAGAGGGGCCCAAAGGTAGAAGGAGGAGGGATGCCAGAGCAGCCAGTGCCCTCCACTGGAGCTCCAGGCACAGATAAATCTTGCCTGACCCTGGTGACCTGGGTTATCCTGGCTCCCTGGGCTCTGTCACATAGACCCCTGTGGCTTGTCAGTGGGTGGAATTACTCTCTTCTCTGCTTCCTGTCTCTCTTGGCGCTCTAACACTGAACTAAATTTGTTCGGTGGCTTCAACAAGACTTGGAAAAGCGTTCTGCATAATTTCACAAGCAGAAAATTTAGACTGCAAGCACACAGAGAAATCAATCTCAAACAAACCTGGAAAGTTCCTCCTTGCTGACTGGTTTTCATAGTGTCAGAAAGTATCATGCAGGCAGCTGGAGGAGAAAACATATCAATGGTCTTGCCCAGCACTCAACCCTGCATGCTACAGTACTGGCCTTCTAGGCAAGTTGTGCTCACTGGTAATAGTAGTACAACTGTTATGGTCTAACTAACTGATTTCTGATTGGATATCAGGCTACACTACAGGAAGGATTTCTTGCCTAGTACTATAATCCTCATTAAAATTCCATGACTGGGAGATCATTGGCTCTATGGGATAACCTACTGGTGGTGTTTTGATAAATGATCATGTTGTCAAATTGCCTTCTAAATATCTAGGTTTGTACTCGATGACCTGGGTTGCTCTTAATCTTGGTTAGAGAAGCTGTTTTTTGCAGTAAATGCAGAGAGCAATAACTGATCAAAGTGCTAAGAATATGAGATATGAGTGTTCAGTCTTAAATGGACATCTTTATCATCCCCCATCACACATACACACCCCAAAGCTCAGGGAACACTGAGAAAGAGGAGGCAGAAGGAGTGTAAGAACCAGAGGGCAGTGGAGAGCACAGTGAAATGACGTCTGCTGGACATGGCCTGGTCATAGCTTTCATGATCTCACAGCAGCTGTGGTTACCTGCACAAGATCAGCACAAGACAAGCCAGCCAGAGACAGGAGAAGATTCTCCAAATCCTACTCCTTATCAAGGAGCTACTGGCAGCCACTGATAGCTGCTGAGGGAGGGAGAATTGCTCTTCTTTGAGAGTGTGCCCAGCAGTAGCTTTCCATACTCCAGTTGATGGCCCTACATCTATGCACATATGGGCAGCACTCAGTGGACTTAGTGGATTATCAGAAACAAGAAACGAAGATGTGAAGTTGGGAGGGGGACATGTTGGGAAGGATGCAGAGGGGAAATTGAGAGGAAAAAGGGGTTATGATCATAATTCATTGTATACGTATATGAAATTCTCAAAGAACAAAAAAATTGTAATTACTGGGTACCTTAAAAAAGGAAAGAGGAAATTAGACTGCAAGAAATTTCTAACAGCCAGGGCCGCTGTTAGGGTCCTCACCAGAGGTGAGCTAATCTGTGGGCTGTGTCTGCAGGCAGCACCTGAGAGAGCCTGGGTCATCCCCAGGATCCACAGTAAAGTTAAGACCAGGGAAGCAGCACGCAGGCCTGCCCCACGTCACTGATCCTGACAGAGGTTCTCAACTCTCCAGGGTCACTTTCAGCATCTGCATGGATGCCTTGCCTTGGCTTTATGTGAGAGATGCACAGCTATGAGATCAAATACCACAACAGCACTGCAAAGGAAGAGAACTTTGCCCAGGCCTAAGTAAGAAACCAAGTTCTACCTTGAGCCAGATTTTCTGTCTTGGTATCTCCTACAGCACAGTGCCCAGCCGGAAGGAGGACTACAAGTCAGCAACAGACAGATGAAGTAGATCTACACAGCACAAAGATGAGGACATCTTCTAGGTTTGAAGAAGGCATCATAAGCAAAATAATAATCTAAGTTCTTCTTTCCATAAGTACGTGACAGAGGGCCACTTGGGAGACTTTATTAAAACATATCACCATGCCCATGAGCTGAAATACATCTCTTGAAGCTTATCAGCTACAGATGTCTTTATTGATAGAATCTAATTCCTTAAGGTTGAAGGTGAGGTCGATTACTCCCTGGGAATGGTTTTTGAATGCCAGTTAACATGGCAAGGACCGGGGGCCAGCCCTGGTCCAGGTCCTTCTGCCCTCCAGAATGTATCATCCTGTACCTCTTTTTCTTTGAGTTAAAATGTCTGCCATTGGGCTGGAGAGAGGGTTCAGTGGTTAAACATACTGGGTCCTCTTACAGGGGATCTGGGTTTAGTTTCCAGCACCAACATGGTGGCTAACAACCGTCTATAATGCCAGTTCCAGAGGATCTGACACTCTCTTCTGGACTCCACAGGCTTTGAATGATATGGATGCATTTACATACATGCGTGAAAAACACATAAAAGAAAAACAAATAAATCAATATAAATATTTGCCATTGATATATAGAACCAATACAGGGATGCTAGTGTTCATATCATGCATGGCATGCTCACCCCATAAAAGAATGGGGAAAAGCACTCCCGGGCCTGACTTTTGCCTCTTCATTGAACACAAGGTTCAATGTTGTGGGGTGTTTGTACAGAGAACACAAAGGCCCCCAGGAAGCAGCATTTATTCATGCCAACACTGGCCCAGGGGATTCATATCCAAAGGCTGAGCCCTGAGTACAGCGAGGCATTGTTTCACACACTGTTTTATTTTCTTTGCCGCCCTTATTTGGCATCATACAATCTGATTGGGTGTTCTATGCTATAGAGTGGCAACAAGGTCAAGCATGCATATGTAGACATTAGTCACATAGCCATTTCTATGCTCTGGAAGGGACTTCCACACCCATGGTTCATGGCCTTTTCTACGATAACACAATCACTATTGCCCATATTAAGGAAGAGAATATCTCTGAGCCTTAGTTGGAGTGCTCAGCGAGGACCTAGGGGCTGCAGCTCCTGTGACATCAGCAAAAGCATCTGAGAGCCTTTAGCACACAGATTTCTGTTGCTCCAACTCACCCCTGGGCTCCAGATGGCCACATGGTCCTGATCGCAGACACTGGAGGAATGGCTCTCAAGGCCTGCCAGGATCTGTTTCCCATTATCCGTGACACCCTCACTGCTGTCCTGCAGTCAACAATGCATGCAGTTAGATTCCTGCTCTTAACTCAGACACCCCAGCCGTTTCTGGCTGTGAACTTCTACAGATGCGGTTTCTGCTCTGACAGCCATTCCTTTCTCTCTACTGTCTGCCTTTCGTATGCATGAGTTCTTCATCCTTAGATTAACCAACTGTGAATTAAAATACTCATAAAAAAAAGTCTCCCCAAAGTAAACTTTAAATTTGCACATGCTGAATGGACATGGATGGAATGACATATGGGTACACCCTGAATGGACATGGATGGAGTGACATATGGGTACACCCTGAATGGACATGGATGGAGTGACATATGGGTACACCCTGCTGTGATCACCACCACTTCACAGATCCTTAGTCTCTCTCCAGAGTGCACTGTTTAAGAAATGTTTGCAGATCTCAGCAGCCTGCCAGAAAGTGCCTAGTTCTGGCCTCCCTCTGGCCTCCCTCAGGCAGAGGGCCTGAAAATGCAGGGGACTAGCTGAGAGCCCCCGGATTCCCCCCTCCACATGGTGGTCCTTTTAATAAGATGATGCTATTCAGCAGTCCCTTCTGCACAAAATAAATACCATCATCACGACTTCAGCTAAGCCTGATTGCTAAACATCATCAAAATTGGACTTGCTGACAGTTGTGCTCATTCATTAAAGGAGAGCCAAGCATGGTCATTGGGCCCTCACTGGAGTAACCAGTCACTTTTCCCAACCAACTGCATGTAATTTGACCCTAATCACACATGGCCTCCTGGATTTGGGGAGGGCTAAAGTATACAATCTGGGGAAGGCTAGGAAGAGAAGACATGACCCATGCTGTGTTGAAGGCTTTCCAGTGTGCATACCTCAGGTCATACATACACCTCAGCAATCCCTCAGTTATCTGGTAAGTAAGCTCAATAAATTCATTGGTTCCCCAGTAAAATGTTAATCAAACATTGGCTTGACACTAGAACCTTAAAAGGGAATAAGCATTGCTTAGCATCCCCAGGAAAAGAAGTCTCACAACAGA
>NW_008327613.1:776058-788558 GCF_000622305.1 Nannospalax galili
GAGACAAAATATACATATAATTTAAAAATTTCTAAGGTCATAGTTTAGTAAACTAGTTTAAGGAACAAAATGTACATCTAGTCAAGGTTTATCTGAGAATATTTGGGTTTTTACCCAAGCCTTATCTACACAGCACATGATAATTAAAAGTACCAGACTGGTGGAACTAACCTTATTGGATGTTTAACAGCCATACTTTGAGGCCTATACTAATGTGGTCAGAGGGACTTACAGCACAGTTTTTGCTCCTTTACCTCCAAGGTCAGCTAAATTCCAGGGGACTACGGAACATCTCTCAAAATGTCCTGTAACTGTGGTGAGTCACCTGTCCTCTTGTTCAGCGAGGCCATGGAGACCCCATGAGATGGGTTTGAACCAGTGTCCAGTCTACAAAGAGGAGGGTCAACTCAGAGAAAACATCTCATTCATGCTTCCAAGTGAAGCCAGACATGGTCAAGCAGAATGTTTGACTTATCTTCACATAGATGGAACTGGTAAAAGAAAGGAGCCAGGAGCTCCTTCTAATCCCATGTGGCCCATGAGAAACAGATCCTAAAATGATCTTAAGTGTAAAATTAAACTGATTTGTTTGGGCCAACTGTATGGTCTTAAATACCCAAAAGGAAAGTATAACCAAAGAGTAAAGTCATCAGTATATTTAAGAGTTCAAGGGATTATTCTTTCCAGACATTAGGCTTAAGTCTATATAAAAAGCTTAGACAATTATTTTTCATTGATAATTTTGTTTCAAACCAGAACGTGCTGCTCAGATTTAAGACTTCATATCTTGGTCTCCAATACTGTAGTGTCCACCTATAGCTGAGGAAGTCAACCAGCTATTGTTCTAAAATGATGGATAAATTTGTTTTCTTCCCCTATCTAGAAGCCTTTGAGAGGGAACTGACACTGATTCTAACCACTCCATCAGCTATCAAAATACCTGAAAGCAAACCCCGAATTCATCATTCTAGAGTCCAGTCTTGGAAGACAAAAGAAAAATGAGGAGGAACCCAATAGAGGGATGCTTTTGGAAACCCTTGTCAAAAAACTCCAATGGACTCATATGAACACTTGAAAATTGCCCTGTTCTGACTTTTTTCTAGTTCTCTGGCTAGAGCTTGTAATGCTAATTGCTCTTGCCTTTACTTCTCCTTCACATCTCCCATTAATGATTCAAGGACTTTCTTTTCCCCTTAGAGACAAAAGTTACACAATTTGGGAGTCTTTTAGATAGACCCTCTGAAGGGGTACTCCAGTTGCCTTACCCTGTATCCCTGTTCAGCATGGAAGAAGCCAGAGCAGTCTGTGTTCCTATTCCCTATTAGCAATTTGGGTAACCTCTTCAGAGGATGGTGTGATAAGAATAGGAGGTAGGAATTGGCTAGGCAGTTAGGGTAAAAAGACCCCAAAGAAAAATAGCCAGTTTCTTGGCTAAAAGTCAAAATGTCCTTGGGTCTCTTAGCAACATACTCTGTTTCAAAGGCCAAACATGTTGAAAGTATTTGGAAGCTTGTATTTAATTTTTAAAAGAGTTTAGGGTTACCTCTTCAGAGGGGGGAATGTTAGAGTAACCAAAGCCCTATAAAAATAAATAAATCAAAGAAGAAGAAAGAGCACATGATGTTATCAGAAAAAAGTGATGGGGAGATATGGGAGGAGTTGGAGGGGAGGGAGTGGGCATGGATTTGATCAAAACACCTTATATGCATTTATGAAATTCTCAATAAATTATTTATTAAAAATATAAAAATAAAAGTTAAAAAAAAAGAAATGTTTGCCTGTTACTGCATTCATTTATTATGTGGTTGTACTGGGGATGCACAATTGCCTAAGCAACATCACATAACGGCTGGACTATCTAGAGGAACAGAGCCAATAGAATGAATATACTGCAAAGGGAGTTTATTATGTTGGCTTGCACAGTACAGGTTGGGTAGTCCAACAACGGCTGTTACACTTGGAGAGGCTGGGACCCTGGAGCTACTCAGTTCATGAAGCCAGATGTCTCAGTAGTTCTAGACCCTGAAGGCCTAGAAGATTCCTGGAGAGCCACTGTTCATCAGTCCTTGTTGGAGATCAAAGAAGCTGGGTTCTGATGTCAGCAAAGGATGGCAGCACCCCTGGCAACAATATGGCAGGTGCCTTCACCAGCAGGGTACAAAGGCAGGCAGGCAAAAATGGCTTTTACCTCAGATTTCTTTATATGGGGGCTGCTGTGGGAAAGTGCTGATCACTTTGAAGGAAGGGTTTTTCCTCTTCAGTTAAGCCTTCCTAGAAACGCCCTCACAGATGCACCCACCTCTTAGTTTATCCCAGATCCAAACCAATATAATCATCACAATAGCTATGTAGCATTTGCATAATGTTAGGGACCATAACAGGTCCAGAGATTATTTACATTGGTCCTGAGCAGGTACCATGGATTTTGGGACCTGAGGGGATTCTGTGACCCTCCAGGTACACTGAGGGAAGACCATATTCCTGTGTCCTCCATAAGCCTGGGTAGTAGAGCTCTATCTGAGACCTCTCCTCTGTTCTGCTGTTCCCATTGCACCGTTCATGTTTAGAATCCCACCCAAAGCTCTTGGTACATTTCAGGAACCCTTCAGAGCAGCCTGGTAGCTGACATTCTGGAGATTTAATTTGGCTGCTGGAGCTAAAGAATTAACAGTCAACTTACCTGTGTATATACATATACACACGTACATACACATTCAGACACACACACACACACACACACACACACACTCACACTCACTCACAGTAGCTTTCTGTCAATGACTGACAGACATGGGGGACAAATCCTTGAGCTCCCCTACCCTTAGGGAGATTTCTTCTGAAGACACATGGTCTATAGTACCCCAGGTATCCTCAATGACAACTGCTTGATAACTCCTCTTTCCCCCATGATGGCTGTCTGCCTGTTCCTGCCTCACCTCATTTACTTCCTAGGGTGCTGGCTCATAGACCAAATATACGTTGCTCCCAGATCTTTGTCTCAAGGTATATAGCCAGGGAACTCACACTAACGTATCCATCTCAGTGCTTACCAAAGCAAAAGCCTCCACCAACTAACTGGAAAGTTGACACACGCAAGACAAGCATGCTGGTACCTTTGTGCTGATATGCTGCCTGAGACCTAGGAGTGGCTGCTGCTGCAAGTGCATGAAAGAGGAGCAGGGGAGGGGAGGGGTGGCCAGAGGTGCAGCTGAAGAGAGTACATCTTAAAGGCCTTCATCCTATGAGCAGACGATGTAAACAATGAAAGGCTCTAAATGGGGACAGGTGTTTGGGCTTATATTTCAGAAATACCCTTTTATACATGTGGCTATGGATGGCTCGAGGCTGAGCACCATTCAGTATTCTGCATCTGACAAGAGTCTGAGCTGATAACATCAAAGGAAGGATGGGAAGTAATGATGTGCTGATGAGAAGGAAACAAGGGTCTTCCAGGATGTTTTAGAGTTTGGACAGCAGTTTGTTTGGTGGCTGATGGGTATGAGGAACATACCCCCACTTCTGGCCTGGGCTGTTTATACTTGGGGTACATTCACTTTAGTTCAGTAGCAGTGTCTTTGGGGTCTGCTTACCTAGAAGCTTAGGCTAAGCTTGTGAACAAGGCCTCATGGGAACTGTAACTCCAGAGTAAGAGGGAGTGAGGAAGTAAAAGAGGCAGCCTCCAGACAAAAGCAGCGGCTACGCTGTGAGTGGGTCAACACTGGGCTGTTCACGCACAGGACAGCTTCTGTCCAGCGGGTGGGGCCACCTGGTCTCAGGTTGGCCTTTGAGGACACAAAGGCAGGAAAGGAAGAGAAGTTAATTTTGTACGTCCTTTCCTGCTCTTTTCTCTTGCTAGGCAAATTCTGCCCTGTGAGACGTGAGCTCCATTGCCCCTGTGGGTTGGGTCAACTGTTTCTTCCACAAAGACACTCTAATGGATCCTGTAATGGAGCCTGTGTCCCTGAGCCCATCTGTAAACAGAGGCAGTGAGTGGATAGAGCCTCGGGGTCAGAAAGGGCTGGGCTTGGGCAACAAGGAAGCTATGATCCCTCATGAAGGGAGCTTGAGAGGAGCCTTGGTTTTAGGAGCTAACATAACATAGATGAGATTGGTTGGAGGGTGCTCTCGTCTGATCATGTGGTCACAGCCTGGGCAAAAGAGACAGCTGAGGCTCTTGGATCCCCAAACTGAAGAAATACAGTCAATTTTATAACCAGGCTTATTAGTCTATAACCAGGGAAAAGCTCCAGATGCTCCTACTGAATGAAAAGGTGCCTCTGTGGGTCATGCCTGGTGTGGAGGTGAGGACCTGTGGCATGGGCATGCTGTGACCACTGCAGCATTGACAGCATTGAAACTGAGTGAGAATCTGTGATTGGAACCAAGACAGAATGCTCAGCCAGCTTAGACCACTTCAGGAAAGAAGACACAGGGTGGTGGTACTCAGGTCTGCAGGGGCAAAGGAGCCACCAGATGAGGGCACAGAGAAGTCAAGGATCTATATTAGCAGGACGATTGCCACATGGGCTTGGAATGTGATGTTCAGACACCCACATCAGTATCCAGCAGGCAGAGGATAGATATGGTACGTTCAAACTAAGGTTTTCTGTCAGTCACTGACAGCGTGGAAAACAGTGTTGAAACCACAGCTACTGGAGTTCAAGGACTTGCTCCCCTGCCCCCACTTCATCCTTCTTGCCAGTTAATGAAGAAGCCCCAGAGATCTGGGGGTTGAAAAATCTCTCAGCCTTACAGGAAAGCGAAAAATACCGTGGCATTCCCTAGATTTGTGACGGTATTGGGGATTTTTTTAAGCCCTCCTCTTTCAAACACACAACCAAGAAAAACAAAGGAGGGAATATTCCTGGGTTCCTGGAATAGCCCCATAAAACATTATCTAAACTCTGCTCTTCAGAGCTTTCTCCATAAACAAACTGTCTGTTTTTGAAACCTGACTTTTATCATCTCAGAGGTATTGAAAACATGAAGGCTCTCCAGGATCCAGACAAAACTCTACCTTTGCACATTTGTGCAAGTATTTTCAAACGCAGAACAAATGTTTGCCACAGCGTCAAGAAGTGTATTGAGGAAAGGGGTTCTCGGGGGAAAAGAAACAAGTGAGGTCGGTGAGATGTTCAGGAGATCGTGGTCTCAGAAAGAGACACCGGGGAGATCTGTGCCTGTACCGGCCCCTGGGGTTTCCGGGTTTGGGATTCTAGATGATGAATGTCCTGTCTCAATATTTTGTATCTATTTTTTGCTTGCTTGTTTGAGATAGGGTCGCACTATTAAGTCCAGACTGATCTTAAACTTGCAGTCCTCCTACCTCAGCCTTCCGAGTACCGGGATTGCATGCCTGCAACAAGTTTGGCCTGAGATCATGTTTTCTTCAATCTTTCACAATTTCAGTATGTATGAAATATATATAATTACACGTGTATGAAATATACGTATGTACTTTGATTATTTTCTCCCCATTTATCCCTTCTTTCGTCTCTTTCATTCCCACCAAACCTCTTCTGCTTCCCAGTAAGTCTTCTTTGTAATGTCTTGTCTTTGGGGGAAGGACCCATTGTGTTTAGTTAGGTTTGCTTGCATAAACACGAGTGGGGAGATTATTTAATTGAGTGAGGGAAACTTACCAGTGGCTACACCACTGAGGACTGTGACTCCCCCAGAGACCATTAACTGCCTATAGTTCCTCAGGGAGGAGTGGGACCTCATGAGCCCTTCCCCCATCTACACTGGACTGTTGACAGAGCCAGTCTTATGCAGGTAACCACAGATACTGTGAGTTCATGAGTTTAATAACCATGACATGTCCAGAACACAGAGTTTCACTGAACTCCTCCCCATCTTTGGCTCTTACATTTTCTTCCAGATCCTCTTCCATAATGTTCCCTGAGCCTTAGAGGGAGTGATACAAATATCTGGCTTAGGACTGGGCACTCAACAGTCACTTATTCTCATCAAGCTGACAAGTCATGAGTTTCTGATCTGCTGCAGCCAAGTGCAAAAGGAATATTGTCCAACCCAGGCAGAGAGGAGCACTGATCTGTGGTTACAAACATAGATAGTTAGAAGGCATTTAACGTGTCCATTTAGTAAGTTCCCCACCCCCAGAGTCTATGACATCCCTAGCCATGGGCTTTTAAACCAGTTGTGAACACTGTATGCTACAATACCAACCTACCAAGCAGGATGTGCCCACTGGCACAGTGGCATGACTGTTAAGAGAGGCAACCAACCACTTGCTGGTTGGACTTTCCCCGGAAAGGAAATTTGTACCACATCTTAAATGCGCATGCTACTTGAAGATTCACAATGGTGCTTCTTCCTGTTTTAATCCTGAGCAGCAAATACCAGTTTCTTATGACAGCAATGATTCAGTTCGCAAAGTACAGTTAAATCTTTCACTCTGGCTTATTTCTTCATTTATATAGCAAGGGTATACTGACTCAATCTGTCCCCTTGGTGTCCTGGAATTTTAAATACCTCTAGTATGCTAGAAGACTACTAGAGGCTGCTCATGGGAGACCCTTGGAAACCTCCAGGGAAGCACATCCTAGAAAATCAAACTTGCCTTGAGGTCATCATAGTTGTTCATCTCCGTTCTTCCCCAGTCTACCCACCATGATATAGTTCTGAGTTCTAGAGTGAGGTGGGGGCTGTATCAGAGCAAAAAGACTGCACAGAGAAGGCAAGGCCTGAGCAGCAGAGCCCTGGGTGACAGGAACAAAGAGCTGTAATCCAGGGGTTGGAGAGGCGGCTCAGTGGTTAAAAGCACCGGTTGTTCTCGCAGAGGACCCAGGTTCGGTCCCCAGCACCCATGTGGAGGTTCACAGCCATCTGTAACTCCAGTTCCGGGGATCCAATGCCCTCTTCTGAGTTCTGTGGCTGCTACAGACATATGGTGCACTTTCTTACCTACAGGCAAAATATTCATATACATAAAATAAAAATAAATAAGTCTTTTTAAAAGAAGAACTGTGATCTAGGCAAACCTCCCTAAGACAGGGCTTGGGCTTGCTTTGCAAGGAGCTGGCACCAACAGCCCTGGATCATGGCATCAATTGGGATAGACGTGGGTACCCCAAAGAGTGCACACAACATGGGTGATGACACCATCACCCCCCCATCCAGATGTTATAGCTACATCAGGTGAGAACAGCCAATGGGGGAAGCAGTAGGCTGAACTTTGTTAGAAGAGTATGCGATAGAGCTTAAGTATTCTTCATTCAAAACACAGGAGACCAAAGTTACCTCAGATTTGAGATTTTGTTTTCATACCATGAAATATGCACACATATGTAATGAGTTATGTTGGGAATGGGACCCACGTTTCAGCATGAAGTTCATTTAATCTCCTATGTTATTTTGTACACATAGACTGAAGGTAGTTTTATACAATCTGCTTGGTGCAACTATGTTTTAGTGGTACGCTTGACTCATGAAATTAGCTATAGAATTTTCAGCTTGTGACATCATGCCCATGCTCAAAAAGCTTTAAACTTTAGAGCATTTTGCAGCTTCGATTTTCAGATAAAGGATGCTCTATCGGTGAGTGTATTTTGAAAATGTAAGGCCACAAAACAGAAAAGGCCTAAGTGTTTCTAATTCCAGACCACGATGCCCTGGTCTCACAGTGAAGCCTCATGGCCCCAGGTTGTTGCATCTCTAGTCTATATATTGTGTATTACACTCTGTGTCAGTTATCTAATTTGGGGTAACACACTAATCTGAAAGACCACATTGAACCAACAAACATTTTTTCATCACGTTTAATTTCTGAAAGCCATAAATTTGAGTGTGGAATTTAGCTGGTTATCCTGGTTTAAGGTCCCTTGAGAAGAGTCAGTAAAGATGCTGGTTGGAGGATCTCTCACTTGAAGACTTGAGCAGGGCTACAAGAGCTACTTCTGAGGTTGGGTGATTTGCATGGCTGCCAAGCAGAAAGCTCACCTCTGGCTCTGTTGGCTTTTCTAGAAGAACGCTAGACAGTCTTCCAACAAGGCAGCCACCTTCCTTTAGTGCGAGTGATCCCAGACAGTGTCAATGCAAAGCACAGCTCTCAGCTCAAAGGGAATAAGAGATAGTTTATTCTGGAGGCAAACATGAGTGACTATGGGCAAGGAACAGATTCGGGTTGCCCCTAAATACCAGGTTCCCGCGTGGAAATGGATTCATGATGTTCTTACAGTTACAAAACAAGATAAAGCCATAAATCAAAGCATTTTCCAAATACATTAGACGGAACATCAGGTAACAGGTTCAGTGAAGGAAATCTCTGCTATGGATTTCAGAGACTATCATATGATGGTTCTTAGCTTTTAGGTTGGTGGGGGCTAGTGGTCTGTTAAGTTAATATATTCCAAAAGGATTCACAAATATGTTAGATCTAACCTAGATGGGCAATAGATGTCCATTAGCTCAAGATAGGGGCTAGAGAGACAGATCAGTGGTTAAGAGCACTGGTTGCTCTTACAGAGGACCCAGATTTGGTTACCGGCACCCACGTGGCAGCTAACAACCCTCTGTAACTCCGGTTCCAGGGGATCCAACACCCTCTTCTGACCTACGCAGACAATGAATGACATGGGTGCACTTACATACATTGGGGTAATATACTCATATTCATAAAATTAGAAATAATAAAATATTTTTAAAAGGATAACCCAAGATAATTTGGCTTTCTATCTGGAACATTCCAACAGTCAACAGTCACAGGTGCTCTAACCTAATGAGCCTTACAGAATCTTTACATAGGGATGGCTTTTTTTTCTGGAAACTTCAATTCACAAGAATAACAAAGCAAGGCAGAAAATACAATATCTTCTCCTGACCTGGCTTTGAAGTAGCAACTTCACATATGCCTTATTTGTTACAGGTCAGTCACTCAGCCCAGCCTCCCTAAAGGGATAAGACACAAATTCTGCCTATTTCAGGGAAGGGCACTGGCGAATTTGTAGACTGTTTGAAAGTCATCACACATACTCCAAAACGCTTGTGATCTGGGTAGATAATTTAAAAAGTTAAAAAGATTTTTTTAAACATTTTATTATTTTTAATGTATGAGTGTATTGCCTGCATGTACGTGAGTGCACCCGTGTCGTGCAATGCCGCAGAGGTCAGAAGAAGGCTTCGGATTCCCCTGGAACTGGAGTTAAGGATCGTGTAGCCGCCAAGATTTTAAACAAAAGCTGAGTGTGGTGGTGCATGCCTTTAGTCCCAGCACTCAAGAGGCAGAGGCAGGCAGATCTCTGTGAGTTCAAGGCCAGCCTGGTCTACATAGTGAGTTCCAAACAAGCTGGAGCTACAGGGAGACCCTGTCTCAAAAAGGCTAAAAGTAACGAAAAAAGATTTTAAACATCCTGATGAAGTCATCTCAGGAGACGGGTCCCTCTGAATACTGGGGCATTTAAGATTCCAGGCAGACAGGCAGATTTTTGTGAGATCAAGACCAGCCTGGTCTACATAGCGAGTTCCAGGCTAGCTGGGGCTGTAGGGACCCTGTCTCAAAAAGATCCCAGGCAGGAGTTGGCTACCTCTAGACTCTAGCAGCTCAAACTTAAGTAATTTTTCCCAAGAATCTTACCCCTGTACATTTCCAGAGAGTCCACCATCCTGTAGTCAATTTCTGCTTCTGACAGAAAAACTAAAGCTCAGTTCTTGAACTTGTTTTATCTGTACAAAGAATCTTGATGATTTTCTTGTCACCCAAAGGCTCGCTTCACATCTGATCTGGAGAGCCAGCCCCCATATATCCAGACTGGTTAAGGAGTAGCAATGAGAGGTCTGGGGAGATGATTCAGTTGGTAACCTGCTTGCCATATGTATAAGGACCTGAGTTCAGGTCCCCAGCATCCATCTAGAAAGCTTTTTGTTTAACATCTGGTACATTATAGTTAGTAGAGGTATGGGAAACATTTGAGAAACATTTTCTCCTGTGAACGCCATGATTATTCAGAGTGGTAAACACTCACTGGCTAAGCACTACATAATGGAGGAGGAAGTATGTAATTATGAAAGGAAAAAAAAACAATAGCAAAGAAATCAAAGAACTAAGGCTGACTCTAGGTGACTGTAAATAAGCATCCTGGGTGGTTTTCGTGCAGGGTAACCGGGTATGTAAAAGCCCAATCTGTTTTCTGTGGTTTTGATGATATCCTCCAAGGTCCGTTTGCTAAAGATTTGGTTCCCAGCCTTTTGTGATGCTGACAGTTGCTAGAACCTTTAAGGGTGCAGCCTAGTACAAGAAAGTTATGTAATTGGGGGTATGCCCTTGAGGACATATAACATTAATGTCTGCCTCCACACACAGACACATACATGACATATACCTATACACACATACACACACACACACACACACACACACACACAGGTGCCAACAAGGATCAGTACCTGGGTGATAACCCAGTCCTTTGTACCTAGGAAAATATGTTTATCACAATTTTCTTAATCAGCAAACTGTACTAGCATTTTCTACTGGTTTTGATAATGTGGCAATAAAAAGTCGCCCCTCTCCTTTTCTTCCTCTCTCTTCTTCCTCCGAGGACTTCCATCAACTCTGGGCAGCCTCTTTGCCATCGGAATCCTTCCTGTCCTCAGTCACTGTCTCTAGCTCCTGATCTAAGCCCTAAATTGCTGATGAACCTGCTGGCTGAGGAGCCCTCCCTTCCTCTGGGCACCCACACTGAGAACCTTCTTGCAGAGGTTCCTACACTGTGAAGCCTGGTAATTACCCTGCAGGGTGATACCAAGTACCAGACACTATACTTTTCTAACATGGTTTTAGAGGTTTGAAGGAAAGAGAAAAGCGTCTTTGGAGGAAGGATCAACAGGACTCTGAAGGAGATGGATCTTGTAAGGGGGAAGAAACAGTCTGAAATCAGCCTCTTGGATATGGTCCTGACCATGCTAAGCATCAGAACGGAATGAGAGCTTGGCAAAGCAGCAACTTAGCTGTGCCCCAGCAGAAACCTCTGTTACCTTAGCTACTTCCTTCCCTGCATGTCCCCCTGAATGTAGGTGAGCTTAGGGGTCTGGGGAGATGGAAAATGCACCAGAGTGAATCCAGAGGAAAATAAGCATGCCAAATCTTCATTTGAAATGGCAGTTCTTGTACTTAATGCTTCTCTTCAGATGATTCAGCTGATATCAGTTAGACTCTATCAATATATCAAGATCTAATGAGCTGACACAGTTGAACCATATTAAGAAGGATGTAAAATTTATTCAGGCAGGTACAGTTCTGGGACAGAGGAGGTGGGGCCTGAAAAGAGACTTCTTGACAAATCTGTTCTGCTTGGCGTCACTGCCCTGTCACCTTCTCTGCCCATACATGGTCCACTAAGGCATATAGACATATTTTGTCTGTATTTTGTCACAGTCGCAGAAAACTAACACACCATTTCAATCAGCACTTCACCATTGACAAGAATATTCAGGCTTATGTTTGACACCTGTGAGATACAAGTGTGGCTTTTACTGTTTGTGTTCTAAAAACCTCCATAAAAGTTTTATTTGAGGTCCATAAAGTTCAATGCAATACACAGATCAAGTAAGCCACAGCATCCAGCCAGGGAATGCATTCCTGTTTTAAATAGAAGGAAAGAGTAAAGCGTCTTATCACACTTGTATGTCTGTCCCGAATTGGGAAAGCCTTTCCAGGGAGGAAGGTGATGAGCTGTTAAGGAGTAGTTCCTGGAATGCTGAGCACTGCTGTGGATTCCTATGTATAGAAGCACTCTTGCCATCTCTCTCTCTTCTGTCTGGTTATTTGACAATGTTGGGAAATCGGTTTGAGGAGAAATAAGAAACTGACAATTTGCTCTTGTTAAGTAGGGACAAGAGACATTGTGAGAATGTGAAACTTTTTCTTCTATGGACAACAGGCTATGGTGAAGGAATGTTGTCAAGGCTTGAGACAGTGCAGACAGTAGAGTTCTGCTCTATGTGTGAATGGTCCTCCACCTCCCTTCACCACCAAACCCTTGTCTCCACTGGAACTCAGAACTCTTGTGGCACTTGAAATTAACCCTCTTAGTTGTTTTGAAATGTATTCTATTGTTATGGTTTGAATATGAAGTACTCCCTGGACCCGCTTCTGTGTTGAATGATCTTCCCCGACTGGTGGTACTATCTTGGGAGGTCATGGGAACTTTAGGAGGTGGTGCCTGGCTGGAGGCAGTGGGCCCTTGAGGTCAGGTCCATAGGGGCTATATCCTGATCCTGCCTTGGTTCCTTCCTGTGTGCCTTTCTCAGCTTCCTGTCCACCTGAAATGAGAAACTCCCCCCCCACCTCATGCTCCCATGGCCATGATGTGTTGTCCAAGTGCATGAGGTCAAGTGACCATGGACTGACCTCTGAAACCATCACAAAGATAAATAGTCCTTCTGTTTAGGTTGCTTTTCTTGGGTATTTTTTGTAACAGTAATGCAAAAGTAAGGAATACAAATACATTACAATTAATTATTTATAATAACCCTGCTGTATG
>NW_008327614.1:0-1114 GCF_000622305.1 Nannospalax galili
AACAGATGAGTAGACCCTGTGGTCTCCATATCACCAATTCACCCCCTTACCGGCCGGTCGGCTCCCGGGTGGTCCTTCAGCACTGTCCCTTTTGCCCGATCTCAGTGGAACCTCCACTTGTAGCGCCAGAACTACAAATCGCACTCGGAGGTTGGGCGAGGGGCTGAGGACTTGAAAAAGGACACGTCAGCGGGTCATTCGTGTGGAGAGAATTCCCTTTATTGCCAAAACAGCCTGCTATATATATCGCAGTCCTGCACAGTCGAAAAGTCCCAGACCAGTGGAGAAAACACTAGGGCTCCGCCCCAGCTGCAGAGAAGCACAATAACAGGAACTTGTGGGTGGGTCATGTGGCACTGAGTGTTCCAGTAACTGTGGTCAACAGCCAGGGTGCAACCCAAGGTCTCAGCAGATACGGGGGATGGGTTCCTACAGTAATGACACAATGGCGAATTGTGATGGCACAGTGAGCATTGTGATGGCACACAGAGCATTTTGATGGTACAATGGAACATTTTGAAGTCATACTGTAGCATTGGTATGGCACATTGGTGTATTGTGATGGCACAATGAGCACTGTGATGTCACATTTGAGCATTGTGATGACACACAGGAGCTTTGTAATGTTACATTGAGGGATTGTGAGGGGACATTGAGCACCATGTTTGCATGTTGAGCATGGTGACAACACAATGGATAAACGTAATGACACAAGGGAGCATTGTGATGGCACAGTGGGCATTGTGATGGCACAATTGAACATCATGAAGTCATATTGTAACATTGTGATGGGCACATTGGTACAATATAATGGCACATGGTGCCATAGTTTTGGCACAATAGAGCATTACTCTGTCACATTGTAGCATTGCGATGACATATTGGACCACTGTGATGTCACATTGGGGGATTGTGAGAGTACACTGAGAATGGTGTTAGCATATTTAGCATTCTGAGGACAAAATGAACCATTGTAATGACAAAATGGCACATTACTACAGCACAATGAGAATTGTGTTTGCACAAAGGAACGTTGTGAAGTCATATTGTAACATTATCACGTCACATTGGATCAGCATAATGGCACATGTGGCCATAGTGTTGGCACATTGGA
>NW_008327614.1:1481-7525 GCF_000622305.1 Nannospalax galili
GAGCATTGTGATGTCACATTGGATAATTGTAATGTCATCTTGCAGCATTGTGATGTCACATTGGGAGATTGTGATAGCACATGTGGCCACAGTGCACTTGAGCACTGTGATGACACATTGGAGTGTTGTGATATCACATTGGGTATTGTGAGGGGACACTGAGCACCGTGTTTGCATATTGAGTATAGTGACGACACAATGGAGTATGGTAATGACACAATTGTGCATAGTGATGGTACATTGATCATTGTGATGTCACAATGGAACATTGTTAAGTCATATGGTAACATTGTGATGGCATCGTGGAGCATTGTGATGTCACAATGTAACATTATGAAGTCATATTGTGACATTGTGATGGCAACATGGCACATAGTGATGTCACAATGGAACACTGTGAAGTCATATACTATTATTGTGATGACACCATGGAGCACTGTGATGTCACATTGGGGCATTGGATGGGGATATTGAGCACAGTGTTTAAATATTGAGCATGGTGACGACACAACGGATTATGGTAATGACACAATTGCACATTGTGATGGCACAATGAAACATTGTGAAGTCATATTGCAACTTTGTGTTGTCACATAGGAGCAAAATAATGGCACATTGGGTGATAGTGTTGCCACATTGTAGCATTGTGATGTCACATTGAAGCATTGTGATCTCAAAATGGAATATTGTGAAGTCACATTGTAACATTTTCATGGAACCATGGAGCATTTTGGGGGGATTGTGAGGGGGCATTTACCACGATGTATGCATATTGAGCATGGTGATGACACAATGGATCATGGTAATGACACAATTGTGCATAGTCATGGAAAAATGAGCATTGTGATGGTGCAAAGTAACTTTGTGAAGTCATGTTGTAGCACTGTGATGGCAACATGGAGCTCTGTGGTGTCAAAATGGAAAATTGTGATGTCATATTGTAACATTGTGACAGCACAATGGAGCAATATAAAGGCATGTGGAACGATACCAACACAATGGATCATGGTAATGACACAATTGTGCATAGTCATGTAAAAATGAGCATTGTGATGGTGCAAAGTAACTTTGTGAAGTCATGTTGTAGCACTGTGATGGCAACATGGAGCTCTGTGGTGTCAAAATGGAAAATTGTGATGTCATATTGTAACATTGTGACAGCACAATGGAGCAATATAAAGGCATGTGGAACGATAGTGTTGGCACATTGGAGCATTCTGATGTCACAATGAAACACTGTGATGTCATACTGTAAAACTGTAATGGTAATTTGAGCATTGTAATGGTACAATAGAAAATTGTGAAGTCATATTTTAACATTGTGATGGCACATTGGAGCAATATAATAGAATATGGGGCCTTAATGGTGGCACATTGGAGCATTGTGATGTCACAATGAAACACGGTGATGTCATACTGTAAAACTGTAATGGTAATTTGAGCATTGCAATGGTACAATAGAAAATTGTGAAGTCATATTTTAACATTGTGATGGCACATTGGAGCAATATAATAGAATATGGGGCCTTAATGGTGGCACATTGGAGCATTCTGATGTCACAATGAAACACGGTGATGTCATACTGTAAAACTGTAATGGTAATTTGAGCATTGCAATGGTACAATAGAAAATTGTGAAGTCATATTGTAACATTGTGATGGCACATTGGAGCAATATAATGACACATGGGGCCTTAGTGTTGGTACACTGGAGCACTCTGATGGCACAATAAGCATTGTGATGGCACAATGGAATATTGTGAATTCATATAGTAACATTGTGCTGGCACATTGGAGCAATATAATAGAATATGGGGCCTTAATGTTGGCACATTGGAGCATTGTGATGTCACATTGGGAGATTGTGATAGCACATGGGGCCATAATGTTGGCTCATTCCAGCATTGTGCTGTCGCATTGGAGCATTGTCATGACTCATTGGAGCATTGTGATATCACATTGGGGGATTGTGAGAGGACATCGAGCATTGTGTTTGTATATTAAGTATGGTGACGACACAATGGATCATTGTAAAGACACAGTGATGCATTGTGATGGCAACATACGCATTGGTGTGGCACACTGGAAAGTTGTTGTGAATTCATGTTGTAACATTGTGATGGCACATTGGAGCAATATAATGGTAAATGGGGCCATAGTTTTGGCACACTGGAGCATTGCGATGTGTCATTGGAGCATTGTCATGACTCATTGAGCATTGTGATGTCACATTGGGGGATTGTGAGGGGACATCGAGCATTGTGTTTGCATATTAAGTATGGTGACGACACAATGGATCATTGTAATGAAACAATGGCCCATTATGATTGCAAATTGAGGATTGTTGATGGCACAGTGGAACATTGTGATTTCATATTGTAACATTGTGATGGCACATTGGAGCAATATAATGGTAAATGGGGCCATAGTTTTGGCACATTGGAGCATTGCGATGTGTCATTGGAGCATTGTCATGACTCATTGGAGCATTGTGATATCACATTGGGGGATTGTGAGAGGACATCGAGCATTGTGTTTGTATATTAAGTATGGTGACGACACAATGGATCATTGTAATGACACAATGGCCCATTATGATTGCAAATTGAGGATTGTTGATGGCACAGTGGAACATTGTGATTTCATATTGTAACATTGTGATGGCACATTGGAGCAATATAATGGTAAATGGGGCCATAGTTTTGGCACACTGGAGCATTGCGATGTGTCATTGGAGCATTGTCATGACTCATTGAGCATTGTGATATCACATTGGGGGATTGTGAGAGGACATCGAGCATTGTGTTTGTATATTAAGTATGGTGACGACACAATGGATCATTGTAATGACACAATGGCCCATTATGATTGCAAATTGAGGATTGTTGATGGCACAGTGGAACATTGTGATTTCATATTGTAACATTGTGATGGCACATTGGAGCAATATAATGGTAAATGGGGCCATAGTTTTGGCACACTGGAGCATTGCGATGTGTCATTGGAGCATTGTCATGACTCATTGAGCATTGTGATATCACATTGGGGGATTGTGAGAGGACATCGAGCATTGTGTTTGTATATTAAGTATGGTGACGACACAATGGATCATTGTAATGACACAATGGCCCATTATGATTGCAAATTGAGGATTGTTGATGGCACAGTGGAACATTGTGATTTCATATTGTAACATTGTGATGGCACATTGGAGCAATATAATGGTAAATGGGGCCATAGTTTTGGCACACTGGAGCATTGCGATGTGTCATTGGAGCATTGTCATGACTCATTGAGCATTGTGATATCACATTGGGGGATTGTGAGAGGACATCGAGCATTGTGTTTGTATATTAAGTATGGTGACGACACAATGGATCATTGTAATGACACAATGGCCCATTATGATTGCAAATTGAGGATTGTTGATGGCACAGTGGAACATTGTGATTTCATATTGTAACATTGTGATGGCACATTGGAGCAATATAATGGTAAATGGGGCCATAGTTTTGGCACACTGGAGCATTGCGATGTGTCATTGGAGCATTGTCATGACTCATTGAGCATTGTGATATCACATTGGGGGATTGTGAGAGGACATCGAGCATTGTGTTTGTATATTAAGTATGGTGACGACACAATGGATCATTGTAATGACACAATGGCCCATTATGATTGCAAATTGAGGATTGTTGATGGCACAGTGGAACATTGTGATTTCATATTGTAACATTGTGATGGCACATTGGAGCAATATAATGGTAAATGGGGCCATAGTTTTGGCACACTGGAGCATTGCGATGTGTCATTGGAGCATTGTCATGACTCATTGAGCATTGTGATATCACATTGGGGGATTGTGAGAGGACATCGAGCATTGTGTTTGTATATTAAGTATGGTGACGACACAATGGATCATTGTAATGACACAATGGCCCATTATGATTGCAAATTGAGGATTGTTGATGGCACAGTGGAACATTGTGATTTCATATTGTAACATTGTGATGGCACATTGGAGCAATATAATGGTAAATGGGGCCATAGTTTTGGCACACTGGAGCATTGCGATGTGTCATTGGAGCATTGTCATGACTCATTGAGCATTGTGATATCACATTGGGGGATTGTGAGAGGACATCGAGCATTGTGTTTGTATATTAAGTATGGTGACGACACAATGGATCATTGTAATGACACAATGGCCCATTATGATTGCAAATTGAGGATTGTTGATGGCACAGTGGAACATTGTGATTTCATATTGTAACATTGTGATGGCACATTGGAGCAATATAATGGTAAATGGGGCCATAGTTTTGGCACACTGGAGCATTGCGATGTGTCATTGGAGCATTGTCATGACTCATTGAGCATTGTGATATCACATTGGGGGATTGTGAGAGGACATCGAGCATTGTGTTTGTATATTAAGTATGGTGACGACACAATGGATCATTGTAATGACACAATGGCCCATTATGATTGCAAATTGAGGATTGTTGATGGCACAGTGGAACATTGTGATTTCATATTGTAACATTGTGATGGCACATTGGAGCAATATAATGGTAAATGGGGCCATAGTTTTGGCACACTGGAGCATTGCGATGTGTCATTGGAGCATTGTCATGACTCATTGAGCATTGTGATATCACATTGGGGGATTGTGAGAGGACATCGAGCATTGTGTTTGTATATTAAGTATGGTGACGACACAATGGATCATTGTAATGACACAATGGCCCATTATGATTGCAAATTGAGGATTGTTGATGGCACAGTGGAACATTGTGATTTCATATTGTAACATTGTGATGGCACATTGGAGCAATATAATGGTAAATGGGGCCATAGTTTTGGCACACTGGAGCATTGCGATGTGTCATTGGAGCATTGTCATGACTCATTGAGCATTGTGATATCACATTGGGGGATTGTGAGAGGACATCGAGCATTGTGTTTGTATATTAAGTATGGTGACGACACAATGGATCATTGTAATGACACAATGGCCCATTATGATTGCAAATTGAGGATTGTTGATGGCACAGTGGAACATTGTGATTTCATATTGTAACATTGTGATGGCACATTGGAGCAATATAATGGTAAATGGGGCCATAGTTTTGGCACACTGGAGCATTGCGATGTGTCATTGGAGCATTGTCATGACTCATTGAGCATTGTGATATCACATTGGGGGATTGTGAGAGGACATCGAGCATTGTGTTTGTATATTAAGTATGGTGACGACACAATGGATCATTGTAATGACACAATGGCCCATTATGATTGCAAATTGAGGATTGTTGATGGCACAGTGGAATATTGTGATTTCATATTGTAACATTGTGATGGACCACTGGAGCAATATAATGGCACATGTGGCCATAGTGTTGGCACATTGCAGCATTGTGATGTCATTTTCAGCATTGTGATGTCACATTGGAGCATTGTGATGACAGATTGGGGCATTTGTTGGGTCTTACTGGGGACCTGTGAGGGGGCATTGAGCACCATGTTTGCATATTTATTATGGTGATGACACAATGGATCATTGTAACGACAGAATGGCGATTTGAGATAGCACAAAGAGCATTGTGACAGCAAAATGGAATATTGTGAATTCATATTGTGATGTTGGGCTGGCACATTTGAGCAATATAATGGCACATGGGGCCTTTATGTAGGCGCATTGGAGCATTTTGATGTCTCATTGGAGTATTGTGATGAAACATTGGAGAAATGTGATGTCAGTTTGGTGGAGTCTAAGGGGACATTGAGCATCGTGTTTCCATATTGAGTGTGGTCAAGAAACAACGGATAATTTTAATGACAGAATGGTGCATTGTGATGGCACAAGGGAACTATGGCAAGTCATATTGTAACATTGTGATGGCACATTTGTGCAATATAATGGCTATATTATAATGGCTATACATAATGTAACATGGGGCTAAAGTGTTGGCACATTGGAACATTGTGATGTCACATTGTAGTATTGTGATGTCACATTGAAGCACTGTGATATCACATTG
>NW_008327614.1:8197-11605 GCF_000622305.1 Nannospalax galili
GTGAAGTCATACTGTAACATTGTGATGGCACATTGGAGCAATATAATGGATCATGTGGCCATAGTGTTGGCACACGGAGCATTGTGATGTTACATTGGAGCATTGTGATGTGATATTGGAGCATTGAGCTGACACATTGGAGCACTGTGATTACATATTGGAGCTTTATGATGTCACATTGGCGAGTTGTGAGGGAACATTTAGCACCGTGTTTGCATATTGAGCATGGTGATGACACAATGAATCATTGTAATGACACAATGGCGGATTGTGATGGCACAATGGAACATTGTGCTGGCACAATGAGCATTGCGATGGTACAATGGCGCACTGAGAAATCATATTGTAACATTGTGATGACACACTGGAGCAATATAATGGCACAAGGGGCCATGGTGTTGGCATACTGGAGCATTGTGATGTCACATTGGAGCATTGTGATGTCACATTGTAGCATTTTGATGTCACATTAGGGGATGGTGAGGGGACATTGAGCACCGTGTTTCCATATTGTGTATGGTGATGACACAGTGGATCATTGTCATCACCCAATGGTGCATTGTGATGGCATGAAGAGCATTGTGAAGGCACAATGGAACATTTTGAAGTCATATTGTAACATTTAATGGCACACTGGAGCAATATAATGGCACATGGGGCCATAGGACTAGCACATTGGAGCATTTTGATGGCACATTAAACATTGCAATATCAAATTGGAGTGTTGTGATAACACATTTTTGACATTATATTTGCACACTGAACATTGTGATAACACTTAGGGGCCTTGTAAGGGGAAAATCAGCATTTTGATGTCACATTGAGCGTTGTGGTGACTTATTCGAGCATTGTGATGTCACATGGAAGCATTGTGATGACCCATTGGAGCATTGTGATGTCACATTGTGGATTTGTGAGGGGACATTGAGGACCGTGTTTCCGTATTGAGCATGGTGACAACAAAGTGGATATTTATAACGAAACAATGGTGATTTGTGATGCACAAAGAGCATTGTGACGGCAAAATGGAAGATTGTGAATTCATATTGTAACATTGTGATGGCACTCTGGAGCAATATAATTTTACATGGGGCTTTAAGGTTGGAACATTGGAGCATTGATATGGCACATGAAACAATGGAATACCACACTGGAATATTGTGATCACTCATTGGGACATTATATTTGCACCCTTAACATTATGATGAAACATTAGAGGCTTTGTGTGGTGACCTTCTGCATTGTGATGCAACATTGAGAATCTTGGTAACACACTGGAGCGTTGTGAGGTCATATCGGAGCATTGAGATATCACATTGGGCGAACGAGAGGGGAAATTGAGAACCGATTTTGCATATTGAGCATGGTGACAACACAAGGGATCATTGTAATGACACAATGGCACATTGTGATGCCACAATGAGCATTGTGATGGCACAGTGCAACATTGTGAAGACCTATTGTAACATCGTGAAGGGACATTGGAGAAATATAATGGTACATGTGGCCACAGTGTTGGTACATTGGAGAATTGTGATGTCACAACGGAATACTGTGATGTCATATTGCAACATTGTGAAGTCAGAATGTAACATTGTGATGGCACATTGCAGCGATATAATGGCACATGGGGCAATAGTGTTGGTATATTGGAGCCTTGTGATGTCAAAATGGAATATTGGGAAATGATATTGTAACATTGTAATAACACCATGAAGGAGTGTGATGTCACAGTTGGCAATTGTGAGGAGACATTGAGCACCGTGTTTGCTTATGGAGCATGGTCACAACAGAATGAATCATGGTAATTACACACTTGTGCATAGTGACCTAACAATGAGCATTGAGATGTCACAATGGAACATTGTGAAGTCATTTTGTAACAATGTGATGTCACATTGGGGGATTGAGGGGGACATTGATCACCGTGTTTGCATAATGAGTATGGGGACAACACCATGGATCATTGGAATTAGATGGTGGTGCTTTGTGATGGCACAGTGAGCAATTTGATGGCACAATGTTACATTTTGAAGTCATACTGTAACATTGTGATGGCACATTTGATCAATATTATGGCCCATGTGGCCATAGTGTTGGCACATTGGAGCATTGTGATATCACATTGGAGCATCATAATTCACATTGAAGGATTGTGAGGGGACATTGAGCACCGTGTTTGCATATGTATCATGTAGACGACACAATGGTTCATTGTCGTGATGCAATGATGCATTGTAAAGGCACGATGAGCATTGTGATGGTACAATGAAACAATGTGAATTCATATTATAATATTTTCTAGGCATATTGAGCATGAGGACGACACTATGGATCATTGGAATGACACAATGGCGCATTGTGGTGGCACAATTGAACATTGTGAAATCATATTGTAAAGTTGTGATGGCACACTGGAGCAATAAAATGACACATTTGGCTATAGTGTTGGCATATTGGAGCATTGTGTTGTCACAATGGAATATTGTGAAGTTATGTTTTAACATTGTGATGGCATATTGGAGCATTGTGATGTCACATTGGTGATTGTGAGGGGACATTGAGCACTGCGTTTGTAAATTGAGCATGGTTATGACACAATGGACCTTAGGAAAGACACAATGGCACATTGTGATTTCAAAATGAGCATTGTGATGTCAGAATGGAACATATTGAACTCATATTGTAACACTGTGAAGGCACATTGAAGACATATAATGGCACATGTGGCCATAGTGTTGGCATATTGGAGCATTGTGATGACGCATTCGAGCATTATGATGTCACATTGGGGATTGTGAGGGGACATTGAGTGCTGTGTTTGCATATTGAGCATGGTGACAACACAATGGATCATTGTAATGACAAAATTGGAGCATTGTGATATCACATTGAAGTATAGTGTTCACACATTGGAGCACTGTGATGTTCCATTGTGGGATTGTGAGGGGACACTGAGCACCGTGTTTGCATATTGAGCATGGTGACAACACAACGGATCATTGTAATGATGCAAGAGTGCACTGTGATGGCACAATGAGCATTGTGATGGCACAATGGAACATTGTGAAGTCATACTGTAATCTTGTGAAGGCACATTGAAGCAATATAATGGCACACTGGGCCATAATGTTGGCACATTGGAACATTGTGATGTCACTTTGGGGAATTGTGATGTCAGAATAAACATTGTGATGACACACTGGAACATTGGGATGTCACATCAGGGGGTTTTGAGCCGACATTGATCACTGTGTTTGCATATTGAGCATGTTGAACTACAAAATAGATCCTTGTAATGACACAATGGGGCATTGGGATGGCACAATGAGCATTGTGACGGCACAATGGAACATTTTGAAGTCATATTGTAACATTGTGATGGCACATTGGAGCAGTATAATGGCA
>NW_008327614.1:13183-15671 GCF_000622305.1 Nannospalax galili
CAATGTTACAATATGACTTCACAATGTTCCATTGTGACATCACAGTGCTTCAAGGTGACATCACAATGCCTTGATATTCGAACACTATTGCCTCATGTGTTATTATATTTCTCCATAGTGCCATCAAAATGGTACGATATGACTTCACAATGTTTCTTTGGCATTTCACAATGGTCCACTGTGACGTCACAATACTCCAGTATGCCAACACTATTGCCCCATGTGCTTATATATTGCTCCACAGTGCCATCAAAATGTAACAGTATGAATTCACAGTGTTCCTTTGTGACATCACAATGCTCCAATGTACACTATCGGCCCATGTGCCATTGTATTGTTTCAATGTGCCATCACAATGCTAACCTGTGACTTCTCAGTGTTCCTTTGTGGCATCACAATACTCCAATGAGCCAATACAATCCCTTGCTGTGCCAATGTATTGCTTCAATATGATATCCAAATTCTACAATATGACTTCTCAACGTTATAACATCACAATGCTCCAATGTGCTCACATTATCATCCCAAAATTGCCATCACAATGTTACAATATGACTTCACAATGTTTCATTGTTACATCACAATGCTCCATGGTGCCATCACCGTGTTACAATATGACTGCAAAATGTACCAATATGCCGTTACAGTGCTCCAATGTGACATCCTAATGCTTTAATCTGCCAACACCATAGGTCCATGTGCTAGTATATTGCTCCAATATGCCAACGATGTTAAAATATGACTTCTGAATGTTCCCTTGAGACATCACAATGCTCGAATGTGACATCACAATGCTCCAATATGCCAACATTATCACCCCACGTGCCATTATATTGCCCCAATTTGGCATCACAATGTTACAATATAAATTCACAATGTTACATTTTAAAATCACAATGCTCCATTGTGCCATCACAGTGTTACATTATGTTTTCACAATGTTGATTGTGTCATTACAATGCTCCACAATGTTACATTATGATTTTTCAATGTTCAATTTTGTCATCACAATGATCCAGTGTGTCATCACAATGATCCAGTGTATCATCATAATGCTCCAATGTTAAGTCACAATGCTCCAATGTGCCATTGCAATGCTCCAAAGTTCCAACACTAACACCACGTGTGACATTATATTGCTCCAATGTGTCATGACAATGATACAATTTGACTTCGCAATGCTCCAATGTGACATCTCAGTGCTCCAATGTGACATCACAATCCTCTAGTGTGCCAGCACTATCGCCCCATGTGCCTTTATATTTCTACAATGTGCCATAAAAATGTTACAAGATGACTTCACAATATTCCACTGTTACTTCAGAATGCTCCAATTTGACATCAGAATGCTCCAATGCGACATCACAATGTTACAATATGACTTCACAATAATCCATTGTGATGTAAAAATGCTTGAATATGAAATCACAATGCTCCAATGTGCCAACACTGCTTGACTAGGCTCCCTGTTGCGTCTGATTTTCCCCGGTACTGGGGGTAGCATGGGCAAGGCGAATGGTGTGCTTATTCATTCTCAAAAATCACTGCACGGGGGTCGCTGGCTCGAATCCCCTGCCTCCACTGTGACAAATCTATCACCCCTGTGCCACTGTACTGCTCCTTGATGTCATCACAATGTTTCAATATGACTTCACATTGTTCCATAGTGATGTCACAAGGCTCCAGTGTGACATCACAATGTTCCAATGTGCCAACACTATGCCCCATGTGCCATCACTATGTTCTATGGTTCCTTCACAATGTGACAGTATGATTTCAAAATGTTCCATTGTGATAGCACAATGCTTCAATGTGACATCACATTGCTCCAACGTGCCAATGGTATCACCCCATGTGCCATTATATTGCTCCAATGTGCCATCACAATGTTAAAATGTGACTTCTTAATGTTGCATTGTGACATAACAGTGCTCTAATGTGACATTACACTGCTGCAATGTGCCAACACTGTCGCCCTATGTTCCATTATGCTCCAGTGTGCCATCAGAAGGTTAACAAAGGACTTCACAATGTTCCTTTGTGACATCACAATGCTCTATGATGCCACCATAATGTTACGTTAAGATTTCCCAATGTTCCATTGTGTCATCACAATGCTCCAATGGGACAACAAAGTGCACTATGTGCCATTACAATGTTACAATATGACTTCACAATGTTTCATTGTGAGTTCACACTGTTCCAATGTAATTACACAATGCTCCCATGTGACAACTGTATCAGCACATGTGGCATAACAATGCTCCATGATTGCCAACATGATGCGCAATTGTGTCATTATCATGATCCATTGTGTCCTCATCATGCTCAATATGCAAACACACTGCTCAATGTCCCCTCACAGTCTGGAAATTCAACCACACAATTCTCCATAGTGCCATCACAATGTTACAATATAACTTCACAATGTTCCATTGTAACATTACAATGCTCCAATGTGCCAACACTATCTCCCCATGTGCCATTA
>NW_008327614.1:15799-18396 GCF_000622305.1 Nannospalax galili
CATTGGAAACTTAGAAGTCCTATTGTAACATTGTGATGGCATATTGGAGCAATATAAGGGCACACAGGGTGATAGTTTGGGGACATTGGAGAACTGGGATGTCACATTGGAGGACTGTGATATCACAATGGAACACTGTAAGTCATATTTTAAATTTTTCATGGCCCCATAGAGCATTGTAATGGCACATAGGGCCATAGTGTTGGCACATTGGTGCATTGTGATGTCACATTGGTGCATTGTGAAGGCATATTGTAGGATTGTGATGTCACATTAGAGAAATATAATTGCACATGAGGTGGTAGTGTTCTCACATTGGAGACTTTTCATGTCACATGAGGTGGTAGTGTTCGCAAAATGGAGCCTTTTCATGTCACAATGGAGGACTTTGAAGTCACAATGGAATATTGTGAAGTCACAATGGAACAGTATGAAGTCATATTGTAACATTGTGATGGCACATTGGAGCAATATGATAGCACATGGGCCGATAGTGTTGGCACTTTGGAGCATTGTGACGTCACGTTGGAGTCATATTGGAACAGTGTGATGGAGCAATAGAATGTCACATGGGATATAGTGTTGGCACATTGCAGTATTGTGATGTTCGTTGTGAAGTCATGTTGTTCCATTGTAATGGCACAGTGGAGCAATATAATGGCACATGGGTAGATAGTGTTTGCATATTGGAGCATTGTAATGTTACAATGGAACACTGTGAAGTCATATTACAATATTGTGATGGTACTATGGAGAATTGTGTGGTAAATTTTGCTGATTGTGAGGGGACTGTAACATTCTGATGGCACACTGCAGCATTCTAATGTTAAATTGGAGAATTCAGAAGTCAAAATGGAATACTGTGAAGTCATATTGTGACATTGTGATGGGACATTGAAGCAATATAATGGCACCTGGAGCATTGTGAAGTCACATTTTAACATTGTGATGTCACTTTAGATCAATATAATGGCACATGAGGTGGTAGTCTTTGCACATTGGAGCATTGTCATGTCGCAATGGAGGACTTTGAAGTTACAATGGAACATTGTGATGTCATAATGGAACATTATGAAATCATACTGTAACATTCTGATGGCACATTGGAGCAATATAATGGTACATGGGGTGATAGTGTTGGTACATTGGAGCATTGTGACATCACATTGGAGTATTGTGACTTCACAATGCAGCATTGTGAAGTCATATTGTAAAATTGTGGTGGCGCATTGGAGCACTAGAATCTCACATGGGCAATAGTGTTGGCATATTGCAGTATTGTGATTCACATTGTGAAGTCATGTTGTTCCATTGTAATGGCACATTGGACAAATCTAATGCCATATAGGGAGAAAGCGTTCGCACATTGGAGCATTGTGATGTAACAATGGAACATTGTGAAGTCATATTGCAATATTATGATGGAACATTGGAGCAAAATAATGGAACATGGGGCCATAGTGTTGGCATATTGGAGCATTGTGATTTCATCTTGGACCATTGTGATGTTAAAATTGAACATTGTGAAGTCATATTGTAACTTCTGATGTCAACATGGCACATTGTGATGTCACTATGGAACATTTTGAAGTAATATTCAAACATTGTGATGGCACATTGGAGCAATATAAGGTCACATGGGGCGATAGTTTTGGCACATTGGAGTAACGTGATGTCACTTTGGAGGTTTGTTTTGTCACAATGGAACATTTTGAATTCGTATTGTAACAATGTGATGTCACATTGGAACAATATAAGGCCCATGGGGCGATAGTGTTGCTACATTGGAGCATTGCAATGTCATATTTAAGCATTGTTACATCACAGTAGATTACTGTGAAGTCATACTGTAACATTGTGATGGCATATTGGAGCATTCTGATGTTAAATTGGAGCAGTCTGAAGTCACAATGGAATATTGTGAAGTCATATTTTAACATTGTGATGGTATATTGGGTCAATATAATGGTGCATGGGGCAACAGTTTTGGCATTGGAGCATTGTGATGTCACACTGGAGCATTGTGATATCACATTGGAACATTGTGAAGTCAAATTGTAACATTGTCATGACACATAGCAGCAATATAATGTCACACATGGTGTTAGTGTTGGAACTTTGGAGCATTGTGATGGCACATTGGAGCATTGTGATCACACCCTGGAGCATTCTGATGACACAATCAAACATTGTGAAATAATGTAACATTGTGGAGAATTGTGATGACACAATAGAACATAGTGAAATCATAATGTAACATTGTGATGGCACAATGTAGCATTGTGATGTCAAAATGTAACATTGTGAATTTATATTGTAACATTGTGATGCGAAATTGGGGCAATATAATGGCACATGGGGCCATAGTGTTGGCATATTGGAGCATTGTGATGTCACATTCAAGCATAGTGATATCACGATTGAACATTCAGAAGTCATATTGTAATATTGTTGGCATATTGGAGCAATAAACTAAAACATGGACCTATGGTGTTGGCAGATTAAAGCATTGGGATGTCACACTGGTGCATTGTAATTACACATTGGTATATTTTGGTCATATTGTAACACGGTGATGGCAGGATGGAGCATTTTCA
>NW_008327614.1:19087-23011 GCF_000622305.1 Nannospalax galili
TCGCACATGGGGTGATAGTGCTGGACATTGGAGCATTGTGACGTCACAATGGACTATTGTGACGTCACAATGGAACATAGAGAAGTCATATTGTAACATTGTGATGGGATATTGGAGCAATATAATGGGACATAAGATGACAGTGTTGGCACAATGGAGCATTGTGATGTCACATTGGAGCATTGTGAACTCACGTTCTAACATTATGATGGCACAATGTACCAATATAGTGGCACAAAAGGGGTGATAGCATTTTTCACATTGGAGCATTTTGATATGAAAATGCAACAATGTGACACCATATTAAAACATTGTGAGGGCACCATGGAGCATTGTGATGTTACATTGGGGAATTGTGAGGGGACGTTTAGCACAGTGTTTGCATATTTATCATGGAGGCAACACAATGGATCGAGGTAATGACACAATTGCACATAGTTGAGGGCACAATGAGCATTGCGATGTCACAAAAGAACATTGTGAATTCATACTGTAACTGTGTGATAGCACATTGGAGCATCTTGATGTCACATTGGCACATTGTGATGTCACAAAAAACATTGTGAAGTCAAATTGTAACATTGGGATGGAACATTGGAGAAATATAATGGTACATGGGGCAATGGTGTTTGTACTGTGGAGCATTGTGATGTCATATTGAAGCACTTTGATGTCACAATGGAACATTGTGAAGTCATATTGCAACACTGTGAAGGGACCACGGAGCATTGTGTTGTCACTATGGAACATTTTGAAGTCATATTCAAACATGGTGATGGCACATTGGAGAAATATAATGTCACATGGGGCGATAGTGTTTGGACTTTGGATCAATGTGATGTCACATTGGAGGACTGTTTTGTCACAATGGAACATTTTCAATTCATGTTGTAACACTGTGATGTCACATTGGAGCAATACAAGGCCCATGTGGCGACATTGTTGGCACATTGGAGCATTCTGGTCTCACAATAGAACATTGTGATGTCATAATGTAACATTGTGATGACAAAGTGTAGCAATATAATGCACTTGGGGTGATAGTGCTGGATATTGGAGCATTGTGAAGTCACAATGGAGTATTGTGACATCACAAAGAACATTGAGACGTCATATTGTAACATTGTGATGGGATATTGGAGCACTGTAATGCGACATGAGATGACAGTGTTGGTAAAATGGAGCATTGTGTTGTCATATGGGAGCATTGTAATTTCACTTTGGGAGATTGTGAAGTCATATTGTAACATAGTGATGACATCAAGGAACATTGTGATGTCACATTGGAGCACTGTGATGTCACAATGAAATATGAAGTTGTATTGTACCATTGTGATGGCGTCAAGGATCATTGTGAGGTCACATTGGGGGACTGGGAGGGGATATTGAGCACCATGTTTGCATATTAAGCATAATGACGACACAATGGATTATTGTAATGACACAAATGTGTTTAGTGATGGCAAAATGAGCATTGTGGTGTCAGAATGGAACACTGTGAAGTCATATTTTAACATTTTGATGGCAAATTGGAGCATTTTGATTTCACATTGGAGAATAGTCTTATCACATTGGATCACTGTGATATCACAATGGAACATTGTTAAGTCATATTGTAACATTGTAATGGCACATTAGAGAAAAATAATGGAACATATGTCAATAGTGTTGGCATTGGTGCATTGTGATGTAAGATTGGAGCGTTGTTATGTCACAACAGAACATTGAGAAGTCATGTTGTAATATTGTGATGGAAGATTGGAGCAATATAACGTCACATGGGGCAGTAGTGTGGGCACATTAGAGCATTGTGATGACAGAATGGAATATTATGAAGTCATATTGTAACCTTCTGATGGCACATTGGAGCAATATCATTGCTCATGGGGCAATAGTGTTTGAACATTGTGATATCACACTGGAGCACTGTGATTTCCCAATGGAAAATTGAGAAGTCATATTTTCACATTGTGATTGCACATTACAGCAATATAATGGCACATGGGGAGACAATATTGGCATATTGGAGAATTGTGATGTCACATTGAAGCTTAGTGAAATCACATTGGACCATTGCGAAGTCATACTGGAACATTGTGATGACTCATTGGAGCACTGTGATGTCACCTTTGAGCATTGTGATGTCACACTGGATCACTGTAATATCAAAATGGAACACTGTGAAGCCATATTGTGACATTTTGATGGCACCATAAAGCAATGTGATGGCACATGAAGTGATAGCGTTTGAACACTGATGCATTGAGATGCTACTTTGGAGCATTGTGAAGTCATTTTTGAGCATTGTGATCTCACAGGGGAACCTTGTGAAGTCATGCTGTAACATTTTGATGGCACCACATAGCATTTTGATTTCACATGGAGCGACAGTGTTGGCACATTGAAGCATTGTGATGTCACATTGGAGCATTGCAAAGTCACAATGTAACATTGTGAATACACATTGTAACAGTGTGATGGCACCATGGATCATTGTGATGTCACATTGGTATTGTAACATGGTGATGATATATTGGAGCAATATAATGGCTCTTGGAGAGATAGTGTTGGCACATTGGAGCATTGTGATGTCATATTAAAGCATCGTGAAGTCAAAATTGAACATTGTGAAGTCATATTTTAACACTCTGAATGGCAATTTGGAATATTTTGATGTCACATAGGTGCATTGTGATGTCACATTAGAGCATTGTGATGTCACAATGGAACATTGTGATGACACATTGGAGCAGTATAATGGCACATGGGGTGATAGTTTTGTCACTTTGGAACATTGTTATGGCATACTGGAGAATTGTGATTTCATATTGTGACATTGTGAAGGCACATTGGAGGAATATAATGGCACATGGGGCGATAGCTTTGGCACATTGGAACATTGTGATGGCACACTGGAGCATTGTGATGTCACATTGGAGCATTGTGATGTCACAATAGAACATTGTGAAGTCATATTGTAACATGGTGTTGTCATATTCAGGACTTGGAGCATTGTGATAGCACATGGGAGCATTGCAATTTCACACTGGAGCATTGTGATGACACCTGGAGCATTGTGATGACACAATCGAACATTGCAATATTATAACGTGACATTGTGATGCCAAATTGGGGCAATACAATGGCACATGGGGCAGTAGTGTTGGCATATTGGAGCACTGTGATGTCACATTCGAGCATTGTGATGTCACAAGGGAACATTCAGAAGTCATATTGTAACATTGTTGGCATATTGGAGCAATATACTAGCACAGGAAAGTATGGTGTTGGCAAATTAAAGCATTATGATGTCATATTGGAGCTTGTAATTGCACATTGGTACATTTTGCAGTCATATTGTAACACAGTGATGGCACCATGGAGCATTGTGATGTAACAATGAAACATTGTGAAGTCATATTGTAACATTTTGATGGCCTTGGGACCATAATGTTAGCACATTGGAGCATTGTGATGTTACAACGGAACATTGAGAAGTCATATTGTATCATTCACATGGCATATTGGAGCATTTTGATGTTACATGGAGCTATAATGTTGGCACAATGAAACATTGTGATTGTGATGTCACAAAGGAACACTGAGAAGTCAGAGGTTAGCATTGTGATGGTACATTGGAACAATACAATGGCACATGGTGTGATAGTGTTACATTGGAGCATTGTGATGTCACAAATGAACACTGTGAATTCATGTTGTAACATTTTGATGGCACTATGGAGTAATGTATAGGCACATGGTGCACTTGTGTTGGCATATTGGAGCATTGTGGCATCTCAATGGAGCATTGCGAAATGACAAAGGAACATTGCTAAGTCATCTTGTAAGATTTTGATGGCACTATGGAGCAATTAATAACACATGGGGCAATAGTGTTGAAATATTGGAGCATTGTGATGTCAC
>NW_008327615.1:0-314 GCF_000622305.1 Nannospalax galili
ACATGTCCTCTCTGCCATAAAGATGGTTGTGTCACCTGCCCCCTCTGATGACTAGATATTCATGTCACCTGCCCCCTCTGACGTGCACATGGTCATGTCACCTGCCCTCTCTGACGTGCACATGGTCGGATCACCTGCCCTCTCTGTCGTGCACATGGTCGTGACACCTGCCCTCTTAGTCATGCACATGGTCGTGTCACCTGCCCTCTTTGACATGCCATGTTCGTGTCACATGTGCTCTCTGCCATAAAGATGGTCGTGTTACCTGCCCCTCTGACGAGCAGATGTTCGTGTCACCTGACCCCTCTGACATG
>NW_008327616.1:0-707 GCF_000622305.1 Nannospalax galili
TGGATAGAATTGGGGTCTGCAGTTCATTTTTCCAGTAGTGTGTTGGGTTACCATCTGGAAGAGCCTTTAACCATCCTGGCCAACAACTCGACTGAAGGTATTGCCTGTTTGGCTTTGCTGTTTGTCAAGTAACTTTTAGTTATGTGTATGTATGCTCTTATGAAATTATATTGGCCCCTTTAATCTTTGGTTATACTTCCCTTTTGGGTGTTTAAGGACATACAATTGGACCAGATAAACTGATTTGTTTTTACTCTTGAGGTCGTTAGAGGATCTGTTCCTCAGGGGTCCCATGGGTTTGGGAAGAGCCTATGGCTCCTTTCTTTTATGAGTTCCATCTATGTGAAGATAAGTCAAAGGTCCTGCTCGACCATTGTTGGCTTCTCTTGGAAGCATGGAGGAAATGATTCCTCCGTATTGACCCTCCTCTTTATAGACTGGACACTGGTTCAAGCCCATCTGGTGAGGTCTCCTTGGCCTCCTTGATCAAGAGGTCAGATGACCCACCACCTTTACAGGACGTTTTGAAAGATGCTCATAGTCCCTGGGAACTAATTTACCTAGGAGGGCAAGGAGCAAAAAGTGTCCTTTGTGTCCCTCTGACCCAATTAGAAAAGATCTCATGGTATGTCTGTTAAACATCCAAGAAGGTTAGCCCACCATTCTGGCATTTTTAATTAGTGTGTGTCATGCAGATAAGTCTTGGG
>NW_008327617.1:0-282 GCF_000622305.1 Nannospalax galili
CCCTCCAGTTAATGCCAATGCATGTGAAGTTGAAGTCATCAATGGATGCACCCGAAGTCTGGCTCAGGTTAACAATGTGTGCCTAAATTCACCCTGTAGCTAATCCAGACTCCAAAATTTGCATAAATCTCCTTAGAATTTGGCATAATCTTCACATTGGTTCCATGGCTTGTGAACTGAGTGCTATTGTGGTTGGGAAATCGGAATGGAAATGATCAAACTCCTGTATCGGAGAAAATGTGAACCAAAATCATGGTGCATTCCTGGAGGGATTGTAAAGAA
>NW_008327618.1:0-281 GCF_000622305.1 Nannospalax galili
ACCCACAAAGCTCTGGGCAGGTAGAAAGAATGAATTGGACATTAAAGGAGATCTTTTCTAAATTGGTAATAGAGACTGGCGGTGACTGGGTGACCCTCCTTCCCTTAGCCATTTTCCGTGCTCAGAACTCCCCCTATGTGTATGGCTTAACTCCCTTTGAGATAATGTATGGGGCCCCTCTGCCAATAACCCGGCGAGCGCAGCCCCTGGGGGAAGAGAAGACAGCCCCCGACTACTTGAATGTATTGCAAGCCCTTGCCAAAGTGCAGCATGAGATTTGG
>NW_008327619.1:0-407 GCF_000622305.1 Nannospalax galili
TAAAAAGTAAAATAAAATATGCATATATGGTGGGTCTATCGTGGAGCCCTCCATGCCTTGACTTCCCCGGCCTCATTCGCCCTTCCATCTCCCCCGCTGTTCTCTGCTCCTGGTGTGGGCCCTGCGCCATTCCTGGTCTTGGGTCCCCAGACACCTGAGCAACCGGTGCTGCTTCCTGATCCTTTCCGCCCAGGCCAGCTTGGTGCCTTCCTTGGGCTCCAGGAGCACTGCTTTGGGACCTGGCCCCACCCTCACCTCTCCCTGCTTCCCTGGACCTGCACAACCGGCTAACTCTCCTGGCCTGCTTTCCTGCCCTCAGGCCTCTCTTGGGGTAAGTCTATTGTGCAGCCCTCCGTGCCTTGACTTCCCCAGCCATGTTCACCCCTCCATCTCCCCTGCTGTTCTCT
>NW_008327620.1:0-105 GCF_000622305.1 Nannospalax galili
GGTTTGTTTTGTACCCCAGTATATGGTCGATTTTGGAGAAGGTTCCGTGGGGCTCTGAATAGAAAGTATATCCTTTGGTGCTTGGGTGGAATACTCGGTAGATGT
>NW_008327620.1:214-400 GCF_000622305.1 Nannospalax galili
GTTGGGATTAATCCTGCTCTTAAAGTCCTGTAGTATTGTTTTTATGAAGTTGTGTGCACCAGAGTTTGGTGAATATATGTTCATGATTGCAATATCTTCTTGGATTATTTTTCCTTTGATCAGCATGAAGTGGCTCTCTTTATCTCTTCTGATTATTTTAGTTTAAAGTCTATTTTGTCAGATATT
>NW_008327621.1:0-1327 GCF_000622305.1 Nannospalax galili
TTCTTTGAAGGAATTTTTAAAAGATTTATGTTGAATTTATTATTTGTGTGTGTCTGTGCATGTGTGTGTCTGTGTGTTTGTGTGTGTGTGTGTGTGTGTGTGTGTATTGTGTGTGTGTGTTTATCTGCATGCCTGTCTATCTCTCTGTCTCTCTGTCTCTCTTTGCAAACCTGTATGCATGTGCAAAAGGAGGTCAGAAGTTGTTGGATTCATGGAGTAGGAATTATCAGAGGTGGTGAGCTACCTGTCTTGGATGCTGGCAACCAAGCTAAGGTCCGCTGAAAAGCAGCAACAATGTTTCAAGAGCTGAACCATCTCTCTGTGCTCAAATTAAAAGAAATTTCATAACAACATTTGTGAATAAATAAACAAGGAGCACAACTTTGATTTTTTTTTTTATAGTTAGGAAATGAACCATGTACTTCAATTTAAGAATCCTATTCAGTGTTTGCAGGGCATTTCACATGCAAATGGTACTAGGAACTCACATTAACAAATGCCACTCTTTTTATCATAGCATTGTGGGAAGGGAACCGTAGTGTAGAATTATCCATCTGTTTAGTTTCCAACGACCCATATGTGGCTGAAGGCATATACTTTACCTAATTAGGAACAGTATGTGACCCACACATTGTCATAAATAGTAGTATATTGCCTTTTACTAATATACTTGTCATTTTTTCAGAAGTTTCATGGTTGAGACATTCTGTGAGCATGAAGAAGATCTTCTGGATGGAGAACCTTTCACATGGGTAGCAAACGCCAGTATGAGCATGACATGTTCTACCAACGTAACCCCATGTGAAAGCAATAGGTGTGGGAAGGTTTCCATGTGTCATTCACTCTTCCATAACCATCCTACTTCTCACTCTCAGTACAAACCATGTGAGCATGAGGAGTATGGATACAAGCCCCAGAACTTTAACTCTCTCACAAGCTGTCAAAGACATACGAGAACTCACACTGTGAATGGACCTTTACATTATAATATGTTTTTAAATCATTTTGATTTCCAATGTTCGTTGGTAATAGATCACGAAAGACACAGTGAGAAACCACTTCATAGATACAAAGAATATAGAAAGGCCTCTGCTGATGCAGTTTTACTTCACGTGTCTGAAGGAACTGAAACTGTAAGAAAGCATTATCAATGTAATATATGTGGGAAACATCTGAATTCTTCCACCTGTCTTCAAGGACATGAAGGAATTCATAGTGTAGAAAAACCACATGAATATAAACAATGTGATGAAGCCTTTAGATATAATAGTCATCTTCAAAAGCATGAAAATATACATACTGGAGAGAAACCTTTTGAATGTAAACA
>NW_008327621.1:1511-1761 GCF_000622305.1 Nannospalax galili
AAGCCTTTAGACATAAGAGTTATGTTCATTTACATGAAAAAATTCATACTGGAGAAAAACCATATGGATGTAAACAATGTGGTAAAGCCTTTAGAGATAAGAATCATCTTAATTTACATGAAAAAATTCATACTGGAGAAAAACCATATGAATGTAAACAATGTGGTAAAGCCTTTAGATATAAGAGCAATCTTCAAACACATGAAAAAATTCATACTGGAGAAAAACCATATGGATGTAAACAATGTGG
>NW_008327622.1:0-298 GCF_000622305.1 Nannospalax galili
AAGGAAGATAGGGATAAACTTCTGAATGAATTCACAAAAGAGCTAAAAATATTGAGGACTACTCATGCTGAAATGAAGAAGGAAGTGAAACACTCAGTAAGCCAATCAGAAATGACAGGAAAAAGCCTCACCAATAGGATGAATGAAATGGAAAACAGAGTATCAAGACTGGAAGATAAAGTGGATGAACTAGACCACTCAAGCAAAGATTATGAAAAATTTAAGAAATTACAAGACTGGAATATATAGGAATTATGTGACACCATAAAAGGACCAAACTTATGAATCATAGGCATAC
>NW_008327623.1:0-388 GCF_000622305.1 Nannospalax galili
AAAAACCTGGGGATAGTTTTTACTCCAGGCAACTATGCCAAAGGTCATGTTCCAAAAAAGGTCAGGCATCTCTGCTTGGTGGCACTTTCCAGGTAAGTCAGGCAGGAAGCCCCTGCTGAGAAAGGAGCCAACCTTAACAGCAGGGTTCCCCAACAGCCCCCAGTGGCACTACATACACAGTAGGTATCAGACCCTACTTGACAGTCTTACACTCTGCTGCCCTCTGAAATGCACTGCCAGTTGACAGGCCCTACTGGACACTAACCCCCCCCCAGCAATGGCCCATGTATACTGCAGGGTAATAGTGTCCTCTTAGACACCATTCTACCATCACAGTTCAAATATACTGGTATGAATCAGGCCCTGCTGGACACCCAATCCCCATGAA
>NW_008327624.1:0-316 GCF_000622305.1 Nannospalax galili
CCCACAAGTCAATTACAGCCACTCTTTGATCTCTTAAAAGGAGACAAAAACACATCCTCCAGACGGTATCTAAACCCAGATGCAAAAAGGGCCCTCCAAATAATTAATAGCCACTTCCAAAAGACATCACTAGCCAGATATAACCCCAAGCTACCTGTCCAACTCTTAATATTTAATTCCTCCCCCACCATGGTAGGAGCAATTCATCAGCCACACGGAGTACTAGAACGGCTTCACACGCCAGTAGGGGGTGCTCCTCGCTTCTTTACAGAAGTGGACACTCTTGCGTCCATGGTCCGTCAAGGGAGAGAAAGAG
>NW_008327625.1:0-246 GCF_000622305.1 Nannospalax galili
TAGTCCACGTTCCTGTGTTCAGGGTTAGTTCATGTTCCTGTGTTCTGTGTAGTCTACATTCCTGTGTTCAGGGTTTAGTCCATGTTCCTGTGTTCTGTGTATAGTCCACGTTCTTCAGTGTATAGTCCACGTTCCCATGTTCAGTGTATAGTCCACGTTCCTGTGTTCAGTGTATAGTCCACGTTCCCATGTTCAGTGTATAGTCCACGTTCCTGTGTTCAGTGTATAGTCCACGTTCCCATGTTC
>NW_008327626.1:0-3949 GCF_000622305.1 Nannospalax galili
GAATTTTGAATGGTGTTGAGATTGGTAAAGATTATGGAGTCTGTTTAAGTTCAACTAAGTGCACTTAGCATTAATATATTGTCACAGTCCTGTGTATTCAAAGCAGGGAATGTGTTGGTTTGAGGGAGGAAGGACCCCCTTAGCCTCATGTATTTGAACACTCAGTGTCCAGTTGATGGCATTGTTTGGAGAGGATTAGGGAGTGCAAAATTGTTACAGGTATGCAACTGAGGGAGTGTTTTGAGAGTATACACCCTTGCCCCCAGGTAGTTTTCTCTCTGCTTCCTGGTCTTTCAGCTTTGGACTTTTGCCAACTTCCCTGTCTGCTGTCTTCCTACTTTGCCATTTTGAACCCGGCTTCTGGAACTGTAAGCCACAATAAACGTTCATCCTTAGATTGGTTCTGGTCATGGTATTTTATCACAGTGAAAGCAAAATACTTAAGACAGAATGGGAACCAGAGTGTGAGATGTTGATGTGAAGACCCTGACCATGTATTCTTGAAAAATGTGGAAGGATTTGGAACTTTGTTTTTGGATGATATACATTATCACAGCAATGTACAAGTAAGTAGCACACATTCTGAGTGAGATACATCGACCCAGAAACAAAAGTGTCAAGTTTTCTCTTATCTTCATTTTGTACATTACTACTGGGTATTTACATGTGTGTGTGTTTCACTTAGAATATAGAGACATCTGGCATTAGTGAGGGGCCATCAGGGATAGAGTCTTTCAAAGAGAGAAAATATTCACAAATGTTCTCTCTATGTCAATTTCGTTTTTTTACATATATTTCGTTTATTATTTTTATTTTATGTGTATGAGTGTATTGCCTGCATGTATGTGAGTGCACCTGTGTCATTCAATGCCACGGAGGTCAAAAGTGGGCTTCAGATTCCCCTGGGACTCAAGTAAACGGTGGTTCATAGCCAAAATGTGAGTGCTGGGAATCGAACCCAGGTCCTCTACAAGAGCATTCCGTTCTCTTAACTACTGAGCGATCTCTCCAGCCCCAATGAATTACTCTTTTACACTTATGTAGTGATCATTTTGTCTTTTCTACACTCATTTGCTTACAGTGTTCTTTATGATATGTGGGAATTGACATTCTAGCTTCTTTATATATTCTTTTTAACTGGTCATTTGATTTCCATAATTCATTCTGATTTTCTGGACATCCATGACAGTAAAGTGTGTTTCTTGGACAGAAGAGATACTTGTCTCTTATTTGAACCTATTCTAGATTCTGTCTTGTTATTGGTGACCTGAGGCTATATTCATTTAACAATATTATTAAGGATTTTTTAAACTTTATTTATTATTTTTATGTATATGCATGTATTACCTGCATGTAGGTAAGTGCACTTGTGTAGTGAAATGCTACTGGAGGTCAGAAGAGGCTGTCAGATCCCCTGGTACCAGAGTTACAGACAGTTGTTAGCTGCCATATGGGTGCTGGGATGTGAACCCGTGTCTTCTGCAAGAACAACCTGTGTTCTTAACCGCTGAGCCATCTCTCCAGCCCTGAGAAAGACATTTTATTCACTATGATTTTGCTGGTGTTCTGGCTATTGAAGTCACTGACAGTTTCTTTTTTAGTAGTATTAATATTGGCCATATTTTGCTTTATGTGTTGCTACTGGTGGATTCCTTCTGGGACATACATTCATCAGTTACGCTTTACATTCTATTTTGACTTCTGTTCCCATGAATGAGAGTGTCTTACTCCTCTGTGTACCCTGTTTGCTTCCATAAATTCTGAACTCCCAGCTTGCTTGCCATGTATCAGTGCATTTCTTCAAAGTCCTTTTCTGATCCATCAAGTTGAAGAGATACCTTCTCTGAAAGGCAATTTTACTTAATACGTTTACTTTCAGTAGGTTAAGTGTATTTTGATGTTATTTCATGCTTTCCTGCCTCTGGGCTTTGTTGACAAATACCTGAAATTATTGCTAATTTTCTGCCTTGTAATGAGTTGGTATTTCCCCAACTAGATCAAGTATTGACTTTTTACTTACTATTATTCGCCTGTTGCCTGTGACTTGGAATGCTGAGCTCTGTCAGGATTTCTTTGAGCTCTGTAAATAACACTCACTTTTGTGATTATATATCCATTGTTTCTCTATTTTTAATAAGGATTTACTTCATTTTTATGGAATAACTTTTCTCACATTACTTTTGATTTCACCTACCTCTTTTAGTTGATAGACTTTTATTTTGGCTCACGTGACTGTCAATGTTGTTGGAAATTGTATTCATGCTTGTCACATGTTCCTTAATTTATCTTAATGTGCGATCACCTCAGCCTTATTCTCCATATCAAAATGCACTCTTTTTTGCTTTTCCTGCAGAACTCAACTGTTAGAAGAGAGCCGAGAGTTTACAATGTATAGGAACCCTACAGTTGAGAAGTATGTGACCAGTAGTTTAACAAGCCCTCAAAACTCAGATGCCACCAAAACATTCATACTATGGAGAAACCCTACAAATGTGAAGAATGTGTCAAGTCCTTTCACCTGGCCTCAAATGTTAGAAGTCATTAAAGTATTCATACTGGGGAGAAACCCTATAAATATCAAGAATGTGACAAGTCCTTTAGCCAGGCCTCAAATCTTAGACGTCATAAATTTATTCATACTGGAGAGAAACCCTACAAATGTGAAGAATGAGACAAATCCTTTACTGATAGCTCAAATCTTAAGAATCATTACAGAATTCACACTGGAGAAAAACTCTACAGATATGAAGAATGTGACAAGTCCTTTACCCATGACTCACATCTTAGAAGTCATAAAAGTATTCATACTGGACAGAAACCGGACAAATGTAAAGAATGTTGGAGTCTTTTACTACACACTCAAACCTTAAGATTCACTACAGAATTCATACTTGAGAGAAACCCTTCAGATGTGAAGAATGTGACAAATCCTTTAAGGGGAGCTCAACACTTAGGGAACATTGCAGAATTCATACTGTTGAAAAACCCTACAGATATGAAGAGTGTGACAAATCCTTTACCCAAACCTCACATCTTAAAAGTCATAAAATTTTTCATACTGGAGAGAAACCCTGCAGATGTGAAGAATGTGACAAGTCCTTTAGTGCAAGATCAACACTTAGGAATCATTATAGAATTCATACTGTTGAAAAACCCTACAGAAGTGAAAGATGTGACAAGTCCTTTACTGCATACTCCACACATAGGATTCATTACAGCATTCATACTGGAGAGAAACCCTATAAATGTGAAGAATGTGACAAGTCCTTTATTGATAGCTCAAAACTTAGGACACATTACAGAATTCATTGTGGACAAAGACCATATAAATGTGATGAATGTGACAAAGACTATACTTCTATGTCAAATTTCAAATCACATCATCAAATTCATACTGGAGAGACAGCCTACAAATGTGAAGAATGTGACAATTCCTTTGCTGCTAGCTCAACACTTAAAATTCATTACAGAGTTCATGCTGGGGAGAAAGCCTACAACTGAAATGGGGTGCAAGTCCTTTATTCATATTTCAACTCTTAGAGAACATCATAGAATGCATAATAAAGAGAGACACTTCAAATATCAGTGATTTGGAAATTCCTTTAGTCGTATATCAAATGGTAAAATTACCAACAATTTATACTCTAGAGGCAGTTTTCAATTGCACAGAATGTGGATGTCGTTTACTCTGAGCTCAATCCTTAGAAAAAATCCATACTAAACGGATAAGTTTCAAAGTAAAGAGAGTGTTGAAACATTTATATTTATGTATCACAAAACTTCACAGTTTACTGAAGAAAGGTTTAGAATTAAATACCAACTCGCAAATCATGTAATAAAATTTTATTTCTACATCAATAAAAATTCTTAAGGGGGGAGAAAAAAGCAACATAAAGAATGTGAGAAAAACTTTTACTTTTCTATCCAATCATGTCAAATATCACAGAAT
>NW_008327626.1:4245-5549 GCF_000622305.1 Nannospalax galili
AGACCATGTTTTCCCAACCAGAGTAGTATGATGCAATAAAATAAAAACTATTATGTTAGATATTGTTATAAATTATTATATTTACAAATGTGTATATTGATATATGTGTAGATAGAATCATACCTGCAGCAAACCTAGTTGCATTCCCCAGTACTCTATCTTTCTGAAGCCTGTACAGTATTTGTTAGTTTAATATGGGAATTAATTCAATCTGTCTTGCTTTCAAAGGATTATTTGACAATTTATTTCAATAGTTGCTGCGTGAGAGCTGATGTGTCCATAGTACATTTTATCAAGGCATCCTTAATATTAATTGTGCTATGAATAATTAATGCCTCAGGTGAAATTCATGAGTAAGCTCAAATGGCTGAATTGCTTTTCTATTGAGTAGCAAGCGCTAAGGATGCACTTCAGTGTAAGGTAGGAGTGCTTCTTGCTAAGTCAATTTCAATAGTTGCTGCGTGAGAGCTGATGTGTCCATAGTACATTTTATCAAGGCATCCTTAATATTAATTGTGCTATGAATAATTAATGCCTCAGGTGAAATTCATGAGTAAGCTCAAATGGCTGAATTGCTTTTCTATTGAGTAGCAAGCGCTAAGGATGCACTTCAGTGTAAGGTAGGAGTGCTTCTTGCTAAGTCAAAATATCCAGTGCTAGATATTTCAATGCACCATACTTTCCGTTCATCTCTAAAGAGATGAATGTATGGCAAGTCCTTTACATTTCTAACAATATTTTAGTGTATATTTTTGAATGTTGTTAATACAATTTCTATATAAAAACTAAATGAAGACACATAAAAATTGTGTTTAAAAAGTTATAAGAATATTTAGGTAGTAGTCTACAAATATATTAAAATTTAAGTGTTGTTCTTTGGAAATGGTGCATAATGACTTCCAAGTTGTCTGTTAATTTAAAGAGTCCTGTTTCTTTAATTCTTTTCATATATATTTTGATTAAAATACATTGAATTTACTTTATAACAATTTAAATCTCCATATAAGTTGATGTTGTTTTAATATGTTCAATGCTGTAACATAGAACTTCTATGAAAAAAATATTATCTGCCCTTGAAATAGAAACTCTCCTATTCCAGCAGATGCTAAGTGAAGAGTTATATAAGAATAATCTGATAAAGGAGTAGATTGGATTTCCAGGGATCTGTTCCTTGTGGACTAACCCTGAAATTATTTGCATTATCGCTTTATTAGAGATTGTTTGATGTATTTGAGACATTATGATAAATATAATGAAACTTGTGTGGCAATGTCATTGTAATCCTAATTGATGAGTATTGATGT
>NW_008327626.1:5923-12115 GCF_000622305.1 Nannospalax galili
GTGGCTTACAGAGAAAGAATACGTAGGAGTCTGGTAACCATGTGTCAGAGGGGACAATTCTCATCCTGAAGGAAGAAGAGAGGGAGAGACAAAGATTGAGATAGAGACAGAGAAGTTCTTTCTGAGGGCTGAGGCAAAATATGTGCTTCCATGCTGTACATCAGCGGCTTACTCTCTTCCAATCACGGCTGAATGGAGGAACAGCTATGAAGTCATGGTTACATCCCTCATGATCCAATCACCTTTCCATAAATCCTTTTATGAATCCCGATGTCCACAGCCCCAATATTCAACACATGAGATTCTGGGATACCAATTTACAACCACAACCTAAAGTTCATAACTTACTAGCCAACAAAACAGTGGAAATGAAAGATAACTTATTTGCTCTGCTATACACAGAACAGCGTCTCAAATGATCCATACTTCAGGCTCGGATTGTAGGTAGTATTGTGTTCCTAGGGTAAGAGGCCCTGAGTTTGAGTTTACCAGTGCCTAAAATTGCACAAATCTCAGCGTTTATGAATCTCCCTGTGCAAATCCTAAGTGATTTACTTGCATAGTATACACGTGAGAACTAGTACAAATTTTACATTAGAAACTTTTGTACTTTGAAAATATCAGTGATTTCAATATATTTCATGTAGCACAACAGTACTTAGCATTTAACTTGTAAAAATATAAACTACTCTATACAGCACATACTAATGTCAAGAGTATTTAAAAGACATGGTCAGCATCTCTCCTCATAAGTGAAAAAGTTCAGGTTTTTTTTTTTAGGTTTCATTTTCAATATCATAAAAGTACTCATTTTTCAGGACTACATTTCAAATTGATTGTTTCGATTACTAAATTTGTATAGTTTTTTTTTCACTCCCAGGTACAGGCATCCTGCCACTATTATTTCTCTGCTTTTATTTTTTTAGGTTTATGGCTATTTTTCATGGCAGATGCTCTTTATTACTTTGGAGTGTCCACTCACATTTTATGAATTAAGCACTCTGAAAATGCCACTGATATATCTTGAATCAGATTCAGTGTTCCAGTCAATTGCCCAATTATGTTTGATCATCAGAAAATTGCCAATATATAACACCTGGTCACTGTGCCGTCCTAAACAACTATTGTGCTGCAAACCACGACTCTGTCCAGCAGAGTCGAGGAAAGACGACACAGACACCAAGGTGAGGTTCAAGCTTCTTTCTCACTCACTCTCCCTTTATTATGCACTTCAGCTCTTCATATAGCATTCCCAACAGCCCTCCCCCCAGCCAGGACCAATCAGGGCACACACACACATGGCGGGCAGGCAGAGTGGCAGCTTATTGGACCACGTAGCAGGATCATGCTCGATGATGTCTCTGATCAAGCAGGCAGCACATGATCGGGCTTATTGTGCTTGCGCAGGTTGGAGTAAACAAGTGAGGGGCACGAGGCCTGGCAGCCAGCCAGGGCACCATCTTGGCTGGCTTGACCATGCCTGCTTCCCACATCTCCCCCTTTTTGTTTAATTAAAACCAAGGGAGGCCAAGGGACCGTGCCTGGCTTCGGTTGCCCTCTTTCATTTGGCATCCTTAACCGTCATCAACTCAGCAACATCACGGTTGTCGGTCTGCCTTAGGTTGGTATGCGAATGAGAGGGTCTTACCCGTCATTGACTACCGGTCCAGCATGTCTAACCAAATGCGGAGGTGACTTGCCCTTCTCTAAACTGCCATAGCTTGGACGAGCATTTGCCATTGGGCCACTGTCTGCCACCTCATGAGCATCATGCACCACAGCATACCTCCACACACCACAACCAAAAGGAACCCCCAAAAAGCCATGCCCCCCCAATTCTCAAGGAGGCTAAAGGTGCCCTGCATAGTCTTTAGCCACTGCTGCACAGTGGCAATCTCAGCAGCAATCCAGTAGTAGAGGTGACGGCTATGCTGGTGATGACACAGGTGCTGGAGATATTGCAAGGCAGATGAGGTGTTTAGGTACCCAACATGCATTGTCAGCATTCTGCAGAAAAAACATAAACATGCCCTCTCCCCCAAATGAGGACAAGGGAGAATGTAAACAAAGAGGGCAAGAGAAAACACAGGGTAAAATGGGCAGTTAGTTTGGTAAAGCATCACTGTGGACAGCTGTGGTTAGCGTCCTGAGCAACTCTCCAACTGTTTTTCTGATTAATTACAGCGCACCTGTTTTTACAGGTTTATCATATGATTTAGATTACATCCTCCTGTTAGAAACCCAAAGAGACTGACCCTTGAGGTGAAAGCCTTTTTAACCAAAGAAAATCTTGCATGCCAAGGCACTAAAGCATGCAAGCTGCTCTCAGTTCCTCTCACAGAGTCAGGGGGTCAGTCTGAACCTGGAGAATTCTTGAGAACAGAAGTTTGTGAGAACTAGCATGAGTCTGAACAGAAAGGACCAGTTTCTGCCCTGAGTCAGCTTCTCACACTTCAATCATTTGTCTATCATCTATATCTATCTATCATCCATCTATCTATCACCTATCTATTTACCATCTATCTATCTATCAATGTCAATCGTTTATATCTATCATCTATCTATCATCTTCAATTATTTTTCTATAATCTATCTATCTATCTATACTTCTCTGTCCCTTTTCCTAGCGATCTTTAGTCTCCGTCCCTTTTCCTAGGGATCTTTAGTCTTCGTTCCACTTTGTGGAAACTTTCCCTTCGTTCCCTCTTAGGGGGAACTTTTGCTAGCACTATTGTTTTGTCTTTTACTTACAACTCCGGAGCATCAGGGGTCCCCGTATGGGCCACCACTTGCCGCAAGCTGTGACTCCATCCAGCAGAGTCGAGGAAAGATGACACAGACATCAAGGTGAGGTTCAAGATTCTTTCTCACTCACTCACCCTTTATTATGCACTTCAGCTCTTCATATAGCGTTCCCAACAGCCCTCCCCCCAGCCAGGACCAATCAGGGCACACAAACACATAGCAGGCAGGCAGAGTGGCAGCTTATTGGGCCACATACCAGGATCACGCTCGATGATGTCTCTGATCAAGCAGGCAGCACATGATCAGGCTTATTGTGCTTGCGCAGGTTGGAGTAAACAAGTGAGGGGCACGAGGCTTGGCAGCCAGCCAGGGTGCCATCTTGGCCGGCTAGACCGCGCCTACTTCCCACACTATTGTACTAAACTCTGGGACTGTATTTACAATGAGAGAGAAAATAAGAAGTGAAATCTCATTAATATGTAGTAATCCTTGAAAATACATAGAGTTCATTGTGAAAGGTAAATGTGATACAGATGAAAGAGGTGTTTTAAGCCTCGTCAGTTCCTGAAGGTCTGAGAACTGAAACTCTGTAAGTGAAACCCAGGCATCACTAGGCAGTAGTGCAGAACAGGCCCAGTTGGGAGACTTGGATTGTATTTTTCCATTACTCTTAGTCAGAAGACAAGATCATATGATCACAGCACTAGATGTCCTCTTAGCAAAATGCATGTAGATATTTCTTTAAAAGGCTCTGAGAACTGTCTTCATAAGACCATCCTAACCTATGCTATGTTCTCACACAAACGCATAGCCCTATCAGCTGACAAAAATGCATGCCTGAGTTAGGTTTGATCTGCTATAGACAGTATAACCCATGGATCACAGGGAGCTCTTCTTTCTGCTCTTCCCAATGGACACGGCCACAGGTTATAGGACTTCTTGCCCTTCTGCTTATCCCATTGACTCCCTGAATCTTATCATTCTGGTTCTATAGGTGGAATTGGCAGAGTTTCTATAAAACATTTGGTCCCAGATGAATATGTTTGACTAATTATTCCACCCAGATTTTAATTTAGAAGTCTTGATCATGTCAATACTTGGAAATTTAACAGGCCTTCGTGGCCCTTTACTTCAGGGTTTTTGATATATATTTTTTCAGTTACTGCAATTGACACACATCTAAAAACAGATTTTCCCTTACAGTTCAGCATTGGTGACCCTGAACTATAACATCTATCTCACGTATAGTATGGAGCTTGCTTCGGTTCTATAAAAAAGCATACGTGAAATAATATGCATATGTCTGTGCTGTATTCACTAGGAGCGCTGAGCCTACTAGACTTATGGTGACCAGGGTATTTCCATTTCCCCTTCCTGATATTATTGCATTTTGTTGACTTTATATGTATGTAAAAAATCAAGTATGCAGACATTTTAACTGAATTACTTTTACTAAGCACACAAAATATTGGGATTGGCATGTTTCATGTGTGTACATAACTGTACTTTCCTGTTTGCCATCATCAGGCACCCTTGTCATACACCTGGAAAACAGTGCCGTTGCCCATCCTTAGTGCTCAGGATATCCATACACACACACACACACAGTTGTATTTATAGATATAGTTGTATATATAGTTGTATTTGTGTATGTATAATATATATGCATATATTCAAACATAATGTCTGCCACTGTGAAATCATGCACTGATTTTAGAATATTGAATATTGATGTAACTTAAATTTTTTAATTTTTCTTATATAGAAGTGAGGAAGTTTAGCTGTGTGAGTATAGAACAAATTTTATATACATGTACCCCAATGAGATTTTCCAAGGTAAACCAAGGAAATAAGGAAGGCTTATATAGTGAGACAGGTTGATTAGTGGGAAAAAAATACGAGGTTGATAACTGTAGGTAAAATTCCTGGAAATGTACAATGAACACAGAGTCTGTGGAGGCTGATAGAACAGTAGACTGTAGACTGGGATATGCCTAACAGCATTTGGGAATTCTCTTGACTTATCTTCCATAAATACACAATTACTGATAACATGATACTAGTGGTTAGTTTTTAACAGAAGGATTGAAATTATTTGGGCAAATATATTCCTTAGTAAAACATAAAACATTTATAAAATTATTTTGATCTCATTGTTTGTCTTATGGAAAACAATAATAAAAATGGGATTTAGGGCGATTTGCTAAAAAAATTCCAAATAAGAATAAATGAAGAAAGATGCTGGGAAAGTTGTCAAGTCTCTAAAGGACAGACCTACACTGGAGAATATTTGGGAACACAAATTACGCTCCATAGGCCTTTCAAAAACTGTAATAACAGAGCACATGGTGTCAGGCTTGGTGGTAGTAGTGTGGGGTGAACATGGGGATGAGCATCCAAATATAATCAAAACACATTGCTTGCATATGTAAAAGAATTATCGAAAACATTAAAAAAATAAATCAGAGGGGTGAAGAGATGGATCAGTGATTAAGAGCACTGGCTGCCCTTGCAAAGGACCAAGATTCATGGCAGCTCACAACAGTCCTTAACTCTAGTTCCAGGCGATCTGATTCCCTCTACTGACCTTCATGGGCATTGTGTGACATGGGGGATTCCACCCATGTGCAGTCAATAAACTGATATACATGAAAAGCTAATAAGTAAATAAATGAAATTTTTTCACATAGGAAGGAGAAACACAAAATATGTAGTCACCATCGTAATTAAATGGAGCCAGAGAGTATGAATGCTGTATGCACATTTAAATGTCAAACACTCTGGGGAGAGGGTCAGTGCTGAAGTCATGTATTTCCTAACACAAAACTACCAGAAAAATGGCATTAAATATTTCAATCTGAGAATAACATTTTACGAAATGCTCACTATAGAACCTTGTCCCAAATCCCATTGTTTATAGGATAAACGTGCTCAGTCTGAATATATGGAAAACTTTTTCTGTACCATATGGGTGATGATTTGATGCCTCAGATGGTATGTTCTGTACCTGAGCTCAGGCCATGAAGGAAAAAGTGCTAAAATGCTATATGAAACACCTTCAATGTTTGTATATAAAGTGAATTTGAAGCATAAAGAAACTCTGTTTTTAAAGTTGTATCTCATCACCAAAGGTCCTGTACATGAAAATATTGTATAACCCTAGAAAATTCTGAAATCCAATCTTTTTTCCTCCACCACTTTGGATAAGGGACACTCATTCTGTATAGAGTTCTCCTTTCCATAAGACGTGGTTTAAAGAAAGGAATATTTCATGAAGATGCAGAGAGTGAAGAAGAGTGGACGTCATGACAGGGAGGAAGATGTGTCTCTTGTTTGTCCTTACAGTGTCATGTCTCATGATTTATGACACCAAACCAATAAAAATATTACCTTCAAGGTTAAGAGTTTAGAGAAAAACATTGATGAAATCATTAAGCCTCAAGTCCA
>NW_008327626.1:12143-15040 GCF_000622305.1 Nannospalax galili
AACCCAATATGGACTACAGAACTCTGACCTCAGTATAACTTTGTTCTATGTGGCAGATGAGTAAGTACTAACAAATGTATTTGATAAGAACCTATGTACTCCTAATAATAAGCCTAATAATTGTAAGTGTCCTTGTTGATGTATGTAGGAGGAACAGAACTTTGTAACAGTGTTTTAAGGCTTTAGCCTTCTAAGCCTCTACTTTAGATCTGTGTTAGAAACATGTGTGAAGGAACCTCCCACTGTAAGCTTTAAGCTGCCATAGGACAAGATGACAAAGTGACAAAACCGTAGTCTGTGAGTACCTTGAAGAATGCTGCTCTTGCAGTGGTCCTGAAGAAACATTTGCTGCAATGTATCTTATTTTTTCACATACTTGGGATGGTTCTGGGACCAGCAACACTGCATATTACTGGAAATGTCAGAATCCTTGCCCACACTTTCCCGAAATACCTGTTTTAGTAGAAATGCTGTTTAAACTTGCCATAATAACCTGAGAGGCACATATACCTCCGTGCTGGAAGTCGCAAACCCATCAAGTGATTACTGCCAAGAGGTGACATGAGAAATCCTACAAAACCGTGTATGTACTTCGTGTCAGTGGCTCAGTATCTCTGGAGCAGTTAACCAGAGTGTAGCCAGGGATAAACTTCCTCTACTTCTTGAGCATGATTTGATTCTTCTCCCATGTCCAGGTCAGTCTCAGGGTAATTTTTAAAGCATTATGCTTTGAACTTCTCATACATATTTATGTATTTATGTGGGTTTTTTTTTTTTTGAAGTTCTATATCTTAGAATTTTTGTAAATTGGTCTCTTAGGGAACATTGCTACAAAACTGCTGCTTTTTAATGAGGGGTGGGAGGAATATTTTATTAGTTATGATACTTTTAGTATTTGGGGTATGGGCTCTGGGCATATGTATTTAAGCTGTTTCTCGCTTTTCCTGAGTTTTTTATCCCAGGAGTGTGGAATCCGAAGATGAGGTTTCAGGCTGGGTGTCTTTGTGGGTGTCTCTATAGGACAGACACCAGACTGGGGTACTAGGTTGGGGGGTAGAGTGTCTTACTAGGTCCAGGTGTGGTCTCAGCCCACAGCAACCCTGTAAAGAGGCTGTGTTCTGAGTCCAGGGCTACACTGACAGCTGGAACCACTTGGTTGGGATCTAGAGGTGTGTGGGAGGGGCGGGGTAGGGGGTTGCAATTGGTCAGGGACAGTCACCTGGGCCAGGGGAGTGACCCAGGAAAGGAGGTGAAGCAGGATCTTTGTGGTTAGAGAAGGGGTGTGGAATGGGCGGCCTCAGATGGGTGACGTTAACAGAATTTCCGGTGGAGTGGGCGGGACCAGAGCAGAGGCCGAGAGGCTCCAAAGCCTGGTGGGAACCTGGGGACTTCGGGGCCTAGAAAGCGCCACTGAGACCAAGGGAGCACTCCACTCCGGGAGCAGGGTGGTTTCGAACTGGAAGTCGACTGAACCGGACCCGGTGTCATCGAGATGTGAAGGTTCACCCCAATCACAGGAGCCACGTGGAGCGGTAGGTGCACCGCGGATGTGGGGCGGGACCGGGAGGGACAGGCCGGTTTAAAAAGAGTGTGGAGGAATTCTTATCAGCAGTTTTATAGTTCCCAATATATTCTCATAAAATAATTAGTAAACTATTTTTTTTTGAGTTAGGGTCTCCCTGTAGCCCCAGCTAGCCTGAAACTCCTTATGTAGACCAGGCTGGCCTTGAACGCACAGAGATCCGCCTGCCTCTGCCTCCTGAGTGCTGGGGTTAAAGGTCTGCACCTCACCTGGCTTTTGTGCACTATTTGAATTAATGTGCTGAAGTTCGCAAATATGGCAGAGTAATGTTGAATGTAAAGGAGTTATTTCAAGTCAATGGTCCCTCCCCTTCCTGTTGAGGGAAAGCAATGCTCTTCGGGGTCAAATTCAAACGTGCATTCTGGCTTCCATGTTCTAATTTTCTATATCTAAGGGAGTTCCGTTTTGACCCGGAGTCTTGCCATCTCTAGAGAGCCTATTAGAATTAGTCACAGCAGGAATGATTCTAGATTGTATTGAATCAGAACATACATTTTAGCGGACATCCAGTTATAGTTGTAAACATTAACATTGAAGAAGTAAACTTGTATTTCACCACTAATGTTCCATCTGCAATATATAGTTTATCATGGGAATCCATCACTAAAATGCATACTTTTCTGTTGAGGTCTCAATTTTAGATCCTCTAGTCCATAGAAACAGAACACATACTGAATACGGGTGTATCATACCATACTATTTCCACAGTTAGAAAAGGCATTAGAGAATATGGCAACATGGATACGTTTCTGTAGAATAGTTATGATCACACCCAACGTCAGAAAATGCCTCTCAATTTCTTTGATCTCCTTGATTCAAGGACAACAATCTGCTGTGCACACATGGTCAAACTGTTATTGTTCATTACAGGGGATTTTGACATTTAGTAATATGTTTGTGAACTTGTCACAGGAGGAGAGGGAATTCCTAGATCCTGCTTATAGCACTTTGTACAGAGAACTGATGCTGGAGAATTACAGCTGTCTTCTTTTTATTGGTGAGAATATTTTTCTTACAGTAATTCTTATGCATAGTAGAGTAGCATGGGAAACTACTGTGTGTGTGTGTGTGTGTGTGTGTGTGTGTGTGTGTGTGTGTGTGTTAACTTTGGTGTAACTTTGTGTGAATGAGTCTCCCATCTCATAAAGTGAAATTCTTACAGTAGAAAAGAACACCTTAATGTAATTTTGTATATTCTCATGTTTGCCTTTGGGAAGGGTTGTGCTTCTTTCATTTTGTTCCATGGCCAATTCAGAAACTTTATAGCATATAATATTGTCACCCCATCGCAAATTTCCATTTCCAACCTGGAGTT
>NW_008327626.1:15151-16495 GCF_000622305.1 Nannospalax galili
AATTCTTAGAGTAGAAAAAAAACCACTTTAATGTAATTTTGTCTAATCTCATGTTTGCCTTTGGGAGGGGTTATGCTTCTTTCATTTTGTTCCATGGCCAATTCAGAAACTTTATAGCATATAATATTGTCAGCCAATCACAAAGTTCCATTTCCAACCTGGAGTTTGGGCTGAGATGTAATTAGAGTTGGAACACTAGTTATGCAACCTGAAGATGCTCTGTAAATACCAGTTCTGACAGAATATTCCAATCAGAGAGTCATTGGTAGAATTCTCTGTTTTGTTCTCTATTTATTGAGTGAACTACTGTGTTAGAAATCCAGCTCCTTTCTAAGTACTCACATCATGAACCACCCAGCACAGGCAAACAAAGGTGCTAGAGCACTTGGTGTCTTGTGCACTAAGCTGTGAGCACCCGGAATCCTGGGGATGATGGTGATGTCCTGAAACACACTCAAGAGGCAGCTGGTCCTGAGGGACACACCACTGCACTTTATTAGTGTGTTAAAAGCTTATCATCAGTTATTTGAAATTACATTTGTGAGACATGGAATCAGGTAGCAATAAATTAAAATGCAATATTATAGGATAGATTTTACCTATTAAAATTAATTTTTAAACAAATGTTTTATTTGTTTTTTTTTTTTTATTTTATGTGTATGAGTGTATTTCCTGATGTGTGTAAAGGTGCCTAGAAGAGGGCATTGGAACCCCTGGAACTGGAGTTACAGGTGTTTATTAACTGCCATGTGGGTGCTGGCAACTGAATCTTGGTCCTCGGCAAGAGCAACAATTTCTCTTAACTGTTGAACCATCTCTCCAGTCCCGTAATATTTACTTTGGGTGAAGAAGAATATGTATTTAGGAGGTTCAATGTGATATTTTGTTCTCTACATACATTTTTGAAATTGACTATTAAATTAATACAGCACTTCACGTATTCACATTTTAAAATGTATATACTGGAAAAACATTCCAAGGTAGTTTTGAGATTGAAAACTGCCAATAAGCCTAATAATTATAAAGTGACTGGTCCTTCAGTATTGCCTGTGAAATTTAAAGAATGTGAGACTCTTAATTTCAAGTAAAGCCCTCCCAAATCATTAGAAGAGACCCATTTAATGTCTCAGTTAACTACATGATGAGCTTTGAGATTGAAAACTGCCAATAAGCCTAATAATTATAAAGTGACTGGTCCTTCAGTATTGCCTGTGAAATTTAAAGAATGTGAGACTCTTAATTTCAAGTAAAGCCCTCCCAAATCATTAGAAGAGACCCATTTAATGTCTCAGTTAACTACATGATGAGCCAGAGGTTTTTTGGTTTTTTTTTTTTTTAAGTTTT
>NW_008327626.1:18546-19767 GCF_000622305.1 Nannospalax galili
TTTGTTTGCTACATACTGAGTTTTCCAGGTGGAGATTCTGAAGCCTCGTTCTCTCTGTTGCTATTTCTACTTCACATTCCATCACAGCTCCGCCTCCACTACTGGTTCTTTCACCTGCAGAGAGAGTTGTGTTTACTAATTGTTGCACAAGTGCAGTTTCCAGATTTTGGAAGCATTTGTGTTTCCAGCATCAACATTGTTCAGTCAGTGTTGTTTCTTTGTTCATGTTTTGATGACTCTTTTGTGACGAGCCAGTTCTCAGATTCTACTGTTGTGGTGTGCATAAGTCAGTCAGTGTGAGCCTTCTAGCAAAATTTTAGGTAGGTAAGTGAGGATAAAATAAGAAATTGCTATAGATCTATTGCTAGAATAATTATGCCGTCATGTTTCTGTACTTTCTACAGCACATGCACAGTATAGGAATTTCTTTACAAGGATCGTGTCTTCTTGCTGTGGATGGAGAGCACACATGGTTATTTATCTTCCACCATGTTCCACTAAAACTTTTGAAGAAATTGTCTTTTGTAGCTGGGTCACTGGCCTCACTGCAAATTGTTCGGAAAGGATTATGTCAGGTCCACAGGTCATGTTAAGGTAAAAAAATCTATGTTTTAGCTATGCCTACAGTGCATGGTTATAAGCAGACACCAGATTGAATTCATGAAGAGAATTATATTTCAGTGTGACTTTACATCACATAAATATACAACTGATCTTGTGCGCTACAAATATAGGAGGGAAATGGGCTTGATTTATGTACTTGTGCTCCTTAGCTTCATAATCTTCACAAAACTTTGGGGGTCTGATGTTATTCTTTTTTAGACAGATTTAGCAAGTAGAATATAGATAGTTACGAGTTTAATAAATATCCTTTTCAATAATTCAGGTTTCTCCTCTAATTCAGAAGTCATTTACTCATTATCTCTTTCTTTCTTGAATCCAATGCCCTGTTTAAGTGCACATGGTCTCATTGACCTTTTTCATTTTAGGATCAACTGATGTTCAAGGACGTGTCCATAGACTTCTCCCAGGAGGAGTGGGAATGCCTAGACTCTGCTCAGAGGGCTTTGTACAGGGAGGTGATGTTGGAGTACTACAGCAGTCTGGTGTCTGTAGGTCTTGCTGTGTGTCAGCCTGTTCTGGTCTCCTGTCTGGAGCAAAGCAAAGAGCCCTGGAATGTGAAGAGAGGGGAGGCTGTAGCCAACCAGGTAGGTATGAGTG
>NW_008327626.1:20431-20966 GCF_000622305.1 Nannospalax galili
CCTGTGTGGAGGAAAACAAGGAGCCCTGGAATGTGACTAGAAGCGAGACTGTAGCCAACCAGGTAGGTCTCAGTGGAGAGGCCCAGGTTCAAGGACCTAACGAAAGAGGGATTAAGACCTGAAAATTGTATTGCCATAGTCTGTTGCATTAGAGATCCTTATAATTTAATAGTATTTTCATCAGTATTTGTCCTGCGGTAAATGACAAATAACTTCTTTTATTGCGCATGAACTATGTGGCAAATACTAGTATGCTAAGACCCAGGTTTGAATTCCAGCACACACAGGGCAGCCAGCAACCACCCACAACTCCAGTTCCGGGGGATCTGACGCCCTCTTCTGTCCTTTGCAGGCACTGCACAGCATGGGTGCACTTACACACATACAGGCATACGTTTCATAAAAAAAATAAAAATAAAATAAAACAAAAACCTTAATCATGTTTATACCTGCTACTCGATCTATTCTCCCCATCCAGATCTCATGCATTCTGTGACAGATATTAAGGTCTACCAACTCAAGTTTTTAGCACATG
>NW_008327626.1:21046-22248 GCF_000622305.1 Nannospalax galili
TTCATTGTTTTGTACTTGCTAATGTATTTCTTCTGAAAATGATTGTAATACTTCAATGAGAATCACATAGTATATTTATATAGCATGAAATTCTATATTCTCTTCCCATTTTAAATAAGAATGCATTAAATATTTGGGACTGTCTACAGTTCATTTGGGGATTATTCTGTTTGATCCCTACTGTTGATGTCTATATTTCAGTTTGGTCGGAAAAGAGATTGTGAAACATTGACCGGGTATAATATTTAAGACATAATATATTGTCCAGTGCAGTTCTTCATTTGTTCTTTGATTTTGGAAGTTTGCACATCCTCCTGTGTGTGCGTGCACGTCAGTCCTGCTTCTTTGGAATGCATACTTTCTCATGTTGCTCATATGCTTGTTCATTCATAATCTTTCTGACTTCTGAATTCTTCACAGACAGGATACATTTCCCAGAGCTGTGGTTTGGAGGATGTGTCTTGTTCAGGCACCTTCCTTCTCTCTATAATTCTCATCAGCCACGAGATGAGATTTCTGATGTCATGACATTCCCTCTCATGGCTCAGTCTTGCCATTGTCTGTTAGTCTCTGAGCCCCATGGATACTGGACTGAAAGCTCTAAAGATGGAGCCAAAGTTTAATGTTTTATTTCCTGAATAAATTTTCACGGTTGTAGAACAGATGAAAAAGATCCACAATAGACTCTCTGGTAATATAAGAGAAGATAGATAAAATTCAGTTTCAAATTTGAAATAATCTAAAAAGATTGAGATTACCTTAATTTCCGGGAGTGGTGTCACAACCCTTTAATCTCAGCACTTTGGAGGCAGAAGCAGGTGGATTGTTTTGAGTTAGAGGCCTGCCTGGTCTACATAGTGCATTCCAGGACAGCTGGAGCTAAAGACAAACCCCGTCCTAAAAGAACAGAAGAAAAAAAAAAAAAGACTGGTAACACAAAGGTCACTGTGAATGCCCCCATTCAGTACTTGACTCGTGTCTCAGTTTTCAGGCTTTCAGCATACATTGGGAAAGTCCTTGACTCCACACTGGATTTCAGGATGATTATAGGGCTTTGTGTTTGTTTTTGTTTTTATTTTCTATCTTTTTGAATGGCATCTTTTTGTAGCCCAAGTTGTCCTGGAACTCACTATGTAGACTAAGCTGGCCTCGAAATCACAAAGATCTGCCTGCCTCTTAAAGGTTGCATTTAAACATTTTAT
>NW_008327626.1:24184-26550 GCF_000622305.1 Nannospalax galili
CGAATACATACTGGAGAGAAACCCTACAGATGTGAAGAATGTCTCCAGTCCTTTAGTGAAAGGTCACATTTTATATTACATCAGCGAATACATACTGGAGAGAAACCCTACAGATGTGAAGAATGTGTCAAGTCCTTTAGTAAACGGTCACATCTTAGAAGACATCAGCAAATACATACTGGAGAGAAACTGTAAATATGTGAAGAAGGTGGCAAGTCCCTTATTGAGATGTCAGTTCTTACAGTATGTAAGCGAATACATACTGGAGAGGAACTCTACAGATGTGAAGAATGTGGAAAGTGCTTTAGTAAATGGTCAAATCATAGAAGACAACAGCAAATACATACTGGAGAGAAACCTACAGATGTGAAGAATGTGGCAAACCCTTTAGTCAAATATCCCATGTTAGATTACATTAGCAAATACATACTGGAGAGAAACCCTACAGATGTGAAGAGTGTGGCAAGTCCTTTAGTCAAAGGTCAGGTCTTAGATTACATCATCGAATACATACTGGAGAGAAACCCTACAGATGTGACGAATGTCTCCAGTCCTTTAGTGAAAGGTCACATCTTATATTACATCAGCAAATACATACTGGAGAGAAACCCTATAGATGTGAAGAATGTGTCAAGTCCTTTAGTAAACGGTCACATCTTAGAAGACATCAGCAAATACATACTGGAGAGAAACTGTAAATATGTGAAGAAGGTGGCAAGTCCCTTATTGAGATGTCAGTTCTTACAGTATGTAAGCGAATACATACTGGAGAGGAACTCTACAGATGTGAAGAATGTGGAAAGTGCTTTAGTAAATGGTCAAATCATAGAAGACAACAGCAAATACATACTGGAGAGAAACCTACAGATGTGAAGAATGTGGCAAACCCTTTAGTCAAATATCCCATGTTAGATTACATTAGCAAATACATACTGGAGAGAAACCCTACAAATGTAAAGAATGTGGCAAGTCCTTTAGATGTATGTCAGATCTTGGAGAACATCAGCAAATACATACTGGAGAGAAACCCTACAGATGTGAAGAATGTGGTAAGTCCTTTCATCAAATGTCACATCTGAGAGCACATGAGCAAATACGTACTTAGAGAGAAACCCTACAGATGTGAAGAATGTGGGATTGGGAGGAGCAAAGAAGAGTGTAGTGTGACCCTATTTAAAAAGAGAAAATCACAGGACAAAGTGGCACATGCCTTTAAATCCAGCACTTGGGGGCAGAGGCACATGGATCTCTGAGTGTGAGGCTAGCCTGATCTACATAAAGATTTCCAAGCCACCCAGTGAGACTCTGCCCACACACACACACAAAAAGAAAGAAAGAAAAGAAAAAGAGAGCATCTACTGTTGTCTATTTCATTGTTGGATAATTGGAGACTATACATGGCTACATGAGGCTGGGTTACTGACAGTGACCCATGAGCCTTTAAATAGCTCATCCCTCCCTTCTCCTACTTTCTTGCCTTCTCATGCCCAAAACTCATACCCAGTTTACAGTCTTACCTTTGAAATTATAGTAATTATCATAATTAAGTTAATTTTGCATATTTTTTCTAATATTCTTTATCACTGGATAATCTTCATAATCATCCTCTTAGAATCTGTGTGGTCATTTTATGTAACATTTTCATACATTTGATCATCCATCTAACTGGGTTTCAAATTCATGGATTCAACCAACCACAAATCTAAAATTTTTTTTAACTGCATATGAGCCAGGCTTGGTGGCACATGCCTTTAATCCCAGCACTCAGCATGAGACAGAAGACAGAGTTAACACCTAAGTATAGCTCTGTAAGACAGGTGGATCTCTGTGAGATTGAGGCCAGCCTGCTCTATATAGTAAGTTCAAGGCCAGCTGGAGCAACAGGAAGACCCTGTCTTAAAAAACCCAAAACAAACAAAAACAATTGCTACCATATTACCATAAATTACCTACCATATACAGACTTTTTAAAAAATATTTTATTTATGTGTATGCATGTATTGCCTGCATATATGTAAGTGCAACTCTCGTGCAATGTCCACGGATGTTATAAGAGGGTGTCTGAGCCCCTGGAACTAGAGTTACAGGCAGTTGTTATCTACCAAGTCTGTCCTGGGATTTAAACCCTGGTCTTCTGCAATAACAGCTAGTGTTCTTAAGTGCCGAGCCATCTCTCCAGCCCCCATAGTGAGTTTTAATGTATCATGCTACAACATCAAGCACTTTTCCATTTCTCTTCCCAAAATATAGCCTTTAAGTTGGATAAGTGTACATTGGGGAAAAGTAGACACTCAGGCTTTTGTCGCTTTTGTCATATACTGTCTTTGAATAGATACTGTTTCTATCAGATTCCAGACAGACTTATT
>NW_008327626.1:26713-32472 GCF_000622305.1 Nannospalax galili
ATCCTCACATTGGTTCCTTGGTTTTTGAATAGAGGGTTATTGTGGTTGGAAAATCAGGATGGAAGTGATCAAAGCTCCTGTATCAGAGAAAATATGAACCCAAATCACCCTGCGTTCCTGGAGGGATTGTAAAGAACATTGCCACTATTCAGAATTTCAAAGATGCAGGGGGGTGGGAGATACCAACATGTCACTTTAGGAGTCCTAGTTGGCCATGAATCTAATTCCAGCTAAGGTGCAAGCTCTGGTATTCTTACTTGAGCTAATTAACATACCAATAGGAACTCTTGAAATGTTACTAGAATTGCAAATGCTTTATCACCTTACATGTTCATAAGGAGCACTACAAATTATTTTCACGTGTCAATTCCAGCATTACTGCTTTTTCTCTTCCACATCAACTATATATTAATTCTGTATTCCAGTGTCTTAACATGGTTTACATGGAACCATTAGTGCTGACATCTCTATCATTTTACATGCTATGCAGCTATGAGCCACAAGTAGAGATTTGCGTCTTTTTAGTATGTTTCTGTTATGTCACATTTTTGAAGGAGAATCGTGAAGGTAATCTTCAAAGTGATCATAATTTTAAGCAGTGTTCATGATCATGGATTTTTCTGGAAATAGAAATGCACAGAATTGTGATTATTGATGGACTGATGAGCTCAACCATTGGTTTCAGAGCCTATGAAAGAGCATACTTGGAAAATAGAATAGAAAGATATTGGTGTAAATACAAGTGGATAGAAAATGTCAACTGGACAAAAGATATTAAGATAATTATGTCCCATGTAAATGTTCTTTAAAAAATGATGTCACCACAAGATTTCATTAAACAAGTAAATAGAGTTACCATTTCTTACTAATCAACTTCATCCCGTCACCATCCATTTCACTTTCAAAGAGCCCATGAACAAACTGGCAATAGTGACAGACATAGAATTCATGAATAAGCTCATCAACATGGTTTTCTATAGATCAAGACTGATGTGACAACAGCTGTAGCTTTGTGCTAAACTATACACAGCAAATTCCATCATTCAGAGCCCCAAATTGGACCATTGTCTACTGAGACCAGACAACACTATTATTGGTTGTCTACACCATCACAGAAATGATGCACTCCATTATGCTTGCTGAAATCGATACCTATTCTATTTAATAATTTGCTTTTCCTACACATACTTCAGCCAAACTGTCGTCCATGATTTTACAGTTTGCCGTATGCACCATTGTGGTATTTCACACAGCATTGTATATGAAGTTTCATGGGATCTGAAGGTGTTCAGCTGTGTTTGGGTTCTCTGCGTTGCTATCCAGGTATGGATCCAAGCATGACTTTGAGAGTCTGATGTACATCTGGAGTGGAGTGGGTTCTTTGTGCTACTATTCAAACAATTTGGTCCATGTGGAACTCAACAATGACATGTATGTCCCTTTGGATGTCCCAAATACATTGCTTATATTTTCAGTCACATGATTATTATTAGGTTTTCAAACTGCAGCAGCCCTCCCCATCTCCAACAGGGTCTCACAGACTTTGGATTTCTCAAGCCCCTGCGAGAAGGGAATTGAGTTGTTAAACCTTGGTTTTTGAGGTCAAGAGAAGCAGGCTTTTCTCCACTGTTTGGCCAACCAGCAGGCTTCCCCTTTGATCTCTGAAATGGAGAGGTTTTAACAGTCCTGGTCTCCTGCTTTTCCCCGCCCAACTTGAAAAAAAGCATCTTCCTGCCTTCTGCAGGAAGCAGAAGCCTCTCCCTTTAAAAGACACCAGATCACGACCTGGGGCAGACATTTTCCCTACCCGGAAGGGAATCTCTCCCATGTGTTCCTTTGCTAATAAACTCTACTCTGATGGAGTTTTATCTGTGTCCTGGTGCTTTCTCCTCTATCTGTTCATTCTCCGGCAACTTTTTACCTATCAATTATGGCAATTTTGTGCTCATTCTCTTGAGAAATGTTCCAGAGCAAAATTAAGTTTTATATTTTACCCTTCCTTGTGAACTTGGCAGGAAGGTTGGGTGATGTCTTATAAGTTCCCTTGGGGGGGGGTGTCTTGCAGCAGCTCCTTCCGCTTGAGCATTTTTAAGACCCTTTTCAGGGCAAATGACTATAAATCAAATCTTCAGCTCCAGTAGATCCAATCTTCTGTTGTTTATTAAGAGAAACTTTGTTTCACATCACTGATAACCTGTACTGGAGCCTCGTGCTCTGAACCTGAAGCTCCATGGTTTACAACCTGTCCAGGCAGAAGAGTAATGTGCAACTCATCCATAACAGTAATATCTCCCGGTTCTTCCAAGAAATTCGAGCCACATTGCTTCCTGCCAGAAGTGGCAACTTTTCATATTTCTATACTTTCATCATCATAAAAATGTCTGCCACTATTTTTCAAACGATGAACACATATCTGATTACTACTTCTGACTTAGTGAGGGCACAATTCCCAACACTTCTCTTTGTCCTCATAAGCTATCACGACAATGTATACAAAGTATGTAGTCTTTTTTGAAGAGACATGGTTGTCTTATCTCAAAATTCACTTTCTGAACAATGCTGTGATAAATCCGTGATGGCCTCAAGCCCTTTACATTGTGAGAAAATGAAGGACGCTACGCTTTAACTCTGGAACCTTCTCCCACTTTGTCATTCCTGGGTTGACTTCATGTCACTCCCTTAGAATCCATTCTAATGCCAGGGCACTCAGGTATTGTCAGCCAGGTACCCCTAAGCAATCATTTGTCCTCTCACAAGACATTTATAAACACATGGAAAGATCTATTCATATTCCAGAAGCATGGTGGGACCATGCCCTCATGAATGTCATCCAACTATAATATGATTAATCTCAGGTCAATATCCCTATTGCACATCATTAAACTTGGATGAATAATAAAAACAATGTGAAAAGAAAGAAAACAAAGATGAAAAATGAGAGAAGAAAATGTCATCTCTACATCTTTTGGAATATCCTATAGGCACCAGCCATTTGGAAACCTAATGAATAGAAATTCCTAATTTGAGGGTTCTGTTTATTTATTGAGATTGGTCCAAATTTCCTCTACTATCTGTGCTTTGCCTAAAAAAATATGCACAGTCTTGACTGTTTTATTTTCATTACTATGTTTTAGACAGGGTCTCCCATAGCCACAGACAGCTTGGAACCTGCTACGTAGTCCAGATTGCCCTCTATCTCACAGAGATCTGCCTCCTGAGTAGTGGGATGAAAGGCATGCACCACTAAGTCTGGTAGTCCTGACTGTCATTGAGAAAAGGTCTTCAAGCTCCTTGAATTGTATTACAATTCTTTGTCTTGCAGGGTGTCTGGGCAATTTCCAAGACATCACAGGGTCAACTTCTCTGAGAGTCTTTGTCTTTTCCTTAGAGGTTTGTGTTGTGCAAAGAAGCTTCGTTTTCAAGAGACAGTGATAATTACAGAGTTTCATAATGTCACGCAAAGATTGATGTACAGAAGCTTTGTAGTGTTATGACATTCTATTTTCCAGTTGTATTTCCTGTCCTACTGAATCCTATTAAGGAAGTCACTAACAACTTATATCTGGATGTTGACACATGTTGTTGACCTTTTGCTCCAGCAGTTTCAGAGTGTCTGGTGTCATGATGAGGTCTTTTCCATTTGTCATTGAATGTTGTAGAGGGTGAGAATAACGGATCTATTTTCATTGTTCTGCACACTCGTATCTTTGCCCAGTGCTAGTTGTTGAAGATGGTGTTCTTTTTTCAATATTTGTTTCTGGCATCTTTGTGAAACAATGATGTAGGTAGAGTTGTGTGAGCTCATGTGTGGGTCCTGAATATCATTCCAAGTGTCTGTTATTAGTGTTGTAGCTAGGACATCGGGGTTTTGTTTTCTGGTCCTGCTTCTTTTGTATTTTTGGTCTGGTACTGGGATGGGGGTTTCATTCTTCCTCCTCCTCTTTCTCCTCTTCCTCCCCTCCTTCCTCTTTATTGTCCTATTCTCCTCTCCCCCTCTTCCCCTCCCCTCCTCCTCCTCGCCTCCCCTCCCCCTCTTCCCTTCCTCTTCCTCCTCTTCCTTCTCCTCCTCTTTGTCCCCTACCTCCTGCTCCTCTGCTCCCCCCTTCCTTTCTTCTTCTTTTTACCCTTTAGAGAAAGAGTCTGCCTCTAACCCCAGCTGTCCTGAAATTCCCTATGTATGTCAAGCTTGCTTTGATCTCACTGATATCCATCTGCTGGGTATAAAGGTGTGCACCACTATGCCTGGCCATGGGCATTTTATTCTTTAGATAGGAGAAATCTTCTATGTGTCTCTACCTGAAAACGTTCTCCATATGTTCAGCCTGGTGTTCCTCTCCTTTTGTCTATGCCTTTAATTAGCAGTTTTGATCTTTCAGTGATATCTTAAAAGTCTTGCATGAATCCTTCCTTCCATTTTTAAGAGCAAGTTCTATGCTTTATGTAAAAGCAATTTTAACAATGATTTCCAGAACAGACTTGGTTTATTTAGCAAAATGTCAATATCCCCCTCTAGTGATGACAGCCGTAAAGTCCATGATGAATTCAGGCCCAAATTGTCCATAACCAGCTGACCACTTAAACTTGCTTTTTTGGGATGATTCTTTTTCAAGCTGCTCACATGCTCCTTGTGTCAACCAGCAACTCATCTCTCCATATCCCTCCTGACTTTCTTTACGGTGCTGAGTCAATCAGTCCTGTCACTCTGTCATTCTGTATGTGATGTGTAATGATGACATTGAATATATTCCATTCTTTCCTCATATTCACCCTGTAAGGAAATAGTGTTTGCAGAAGGGAACAAAGCCCATGTTTGTTCAAATGTATTCAACCATTTCAAACACTCAAATGGGCTAGTAAAGTAACAGGATTTTCTTTTAATTGAACAGTTAGTTTTTCTTTTAACTTAAGATCTCTATACTTTTATACTCATTTAGAAAAATTTCATACATTTAATTATAAAGATAATAATTTTACCAACCATGAGTTTTAAAAGTCTCTACAGGGTGAATACCCGAGTAGCTGTTAATACTTGAAATTGCCATGTGTGGTTGTGCATGCCTTTAATCCTAGCTCCAGGGAGGCAGAGCCAGGTGTATCTCTGCGAAATCGAGGCCAACCTACTTTACCTACATAGATAGTTCCAGGGCAGCTGGGGCCACTGAGAATCCCTGTCCAGAAAAAGTATGAGAGAAAAAAAAAGACTGGGAATGCATAGAACACAGCAAGAGTCCTGCATGGCACTTCCCACTCAACATCGGCCCATTTCTCAGGTCTCCGTCATTCAGCACACCTTAGAAAGTTTTCAATTCCACATCATTTCATATATCATTCCTGTAAGAATTTTGGAATTAGTATAGGTATATTTTTAATCTTACCAGTAAAATATCTTTAAACGCCGTATTTTATGTCAGGCTCCACTTCAGAGCAGCTATAGTAGATAATTTAATGTGTTCACTGTTTTTTTTTTTTCTAGAAATTTCCATTTAATAATTTAGGACTCAATTGATCACATGTAACAAATCTTGGAAAGTAAAACCACAAATAAAAGGGGTACATGAAATTTGCTAATAAGTCTTTTTACCATACACAAAAGGAAAGCAGGGAGGAAGAAAATGGTTACAATGGAAGATGATGGATATGTTAATTAGCTTGATTATGACATATTTCACAATGCACATGTATATTAAATCATACATTGAAGACACGATTTTTAATTGTTAACTCTACTTCAATCAAGTTGGAAAAAATACATCTCATTG
>NW_008327626.1:37458-38044 GCF_000622305.1 Nannospalax galili
TCATCTATGTTCATTAAGGATATGGGTCTATAGTTTTCTTTTTTGGTTGTATCTTTACCAGGCTTTGGTATGAGAGTGATGCTGGTTTCATAGAAGGACAGTCTACTGAAGAAAAGTTTAGAATTAAATACCAACTCGCAAAACATGTAATAAAACTTTATTTCTACATCAATAAAAATTCTTAAGGGGGGAGAAAAAGCAACATAAAGAATGTGAGAAAAACCTTTACTTTTCTATCCAATCATATCGAATATCACAGAACCGTTATTCTAGACAAAAGCTACAGGTAAAGAATATACCAGTAACCATTTACAAACAGCTCCTCTCTAGGAAACATCTCATTGTTTGCTATCAAAGAATACACAGTGTAAATAAAGCCCATAAGTATCAAGGAGTTGCCACAATCAAAAGAATGGTTATATGTTTCCAGTATTACTTCACATGGTAAAATCAATAGACATTGGAGAAAATTTAAAATTAATCTTATAATTAATCTTATAAGATTTGTGAGTGTATCATTGTACTATCCTATTATATTTTAAGCTAGGTTGTTGAAAAGGGAAGATAATGATAAAAATGGAAGACC
>NW_008327626.1:38072-39300 GCF_000622305.1 Nannospalax galili
AAATAAAAACTATTATGTTAGATATTGTTATAAATTATTACATTTATACAAATGTGTATATTGATATGTATGTAGATAGAATCATATCTGCAGCAAACATAGTTGTATTCCCTAGTACTATATCTTTCTGAAGCCTGTACAGTATTTGTTAGTTTAATATGGAAATTAAGTCAATCTGTCTTGCTTTCAAAGGATTATTTGACAATTTGTTTCAATAGTTGCTGTATGAGAGCTTATGAGTCCATAGTACATTTTATCAAGGCATCATTAATATTAGTTGTGCTATGAATAATCAGTGCCTCAGGCAAAATTCATGAATGAGATCAAATGGCTGAATTGCTTTTCTGTTCAGTAGCAAGCACTAAGGATGCACTTCAGTGTAAGGTAGGAGTGCTTCTTGCTAAGACAAAATAGCCAGTGCTAGATATTTCAATGCACCATACTTTCCATTGATCACTAAAGAGATGAATATATGGCAATTCCATTATATTATTAATAATATTTTAGTGTATATTGCTGAATGTTGTTAATACAATTTCTACATAAGCACTAAATGAGGACAGATAAATATTATCTTTAAAAAGTTACAAGAATATTTAGGTAATAGTCTATGAATACATTAAAATTTAAGTGTTGCTCTTTGGAAATGGTGCATAATGACTTCTAAGTTGTCTATTAATTTAAAGAGTCCTGTTTCTTTAATTCTTTTCATATATATTTTGACTAAAATGCATTGAATTCACTTTATAATAATTTAAATCTACATATAAGTTGATGTTGTTTTAATAAAGCGTATATTTAATGTTGTAACATAGAACTTGTATGAAAAAAATATTATCTGCCCCTGAAAAAGAAACTCTCCTATTCCAGCTGATGATAAGTGAAGACAAATATGAGAATAATCTGATAAAGGAGTAGATTGGATTTCCGGGGATCTGTTCCTTATGGACTTACCCTGAAATGATTTGCATTGTTGCTTTATTAGAGATTGGTTGATGTATTTGAGACATTATGTTAAATATAATGAAACTTCTGTGGCAATGTCATTGTAATCCTAATTGATGAGTATTGATGTATTTAAAAAGTCACTATTTTTCTTTGCATCTGTCCCCCACCTTTTTGTATGTCAAGTGAACACATGGATTTGGATTTTCCTTTACACTGAAAGAAAGGTGTAAACATGTGAGATTCTGGGTAAAGTTCTTTTCAGACTAAGAAAACATAAAGG
>NW_008327626.1:39387-46189 GCF_000622305.1 Nannospalax galili
TATCTCAAAGTTTTTGATTCTTATGTATTTGTTTCTATTTATATGGCTTATGGAAATAAAATGTAGGAGTCTGTTAACCATGGGCAGAGGGAACAGTTCTCATCCAGAAGGAAAGGGAGAGCAGGAAGCAGAGAGATTGAGATAGAGATAGAAACAGTCTTTCTGAGGACAGAGACAAAATATGTGCTTAATTGCTGTACATAAGTGACCTACTTCTTCCAATCAGGGCTGAATGGAGGAACAGCTATGAGGTCATGGTTACATCCCCCATGATCCAATCACCTTTCCATAAATCCTTTTATGAATCCTGATGTCCACAGCCCCAGTATTCAACACATGAGACTCTGGGATACCAATTTATAACCACAACCTAAAGTTCATGACTTACTAGCCAACAAAACAGTGGAAATGAAAGATAATTTATTTGCTCTGCTATACACAGAACAGTGTCTCAAATGATCCATACTTCAGGCTCAGATTGCAGGTAGTATTGTGTTCCTAGGGTAAGAGGCCCTGAGTTTGAGTCTACCAGTGCCTAAAATTCCACAAATCTCAGTGTTTCTGAATCTCCCTATCCCTATGCAAATCCTGTGTGATTTACTTGCATAGTGTACATGTGAGAACTAGTACGTATTTTACATTAGAAAATTATGTACTTCTTTGAAAACATCAGTGATTTAAATTTATTTCATGTAGCACAACAGTACTTAGCATTGAACTTGTAAAAATATAAAGTATAGAGAACAAACTAATGTCAAGAGCATTTAAAAGACATGGTCAGCATCTCCCCTCATACATGAAAAAGTTCAGCTTTTTTAAAAAATTTTTCATTTTCAATATCATAAAAAGTACTGATTTTTCAGGACTAGATTTCAAATTGATTGTTTTGATAACTAACTTTGTATAGTATTTTTTCACTCCCAGCTACACAGGCATCGTGCCACTATTTTCTCTCTGCATTTATTTTTTTAGGTTTTCAGCTATTTTTCATTGCAGATGCTCTTTATTACTTTGGAGTGTCCACTCACATTTTATGAATTAAGCACTCTGAAAATGTCGCTGACATATCTTGAATAAGATTCAATGTTCAACTACCTACAGATGTTTGATCATTAGAAAATTTCCAATATATAACACCTGGTGCCTTTCCTAAACACCTATTGTACTAAACTCTGGGGACTGTATTTATAATGAGAGAGAAAATAGGAATTAAAATCTCATTAATATGCAGTCATCCTTGAAAATACACGTAGTTTCATGTGAAAGGTAAATGTGATACATATGAAAGTGGTGTCAAGACTCATCAGTTCCTGAAGGTCTGAGAAGTGAAACTCTGTAAGTGAAACCCAGGTATCACTAGGCAGTAGTGCAGAACAGGCCCAGTTGGAAGACTTAGATTGTATTTTTCCTTTACTCTTAGAAAACAAGATCATATGATCACAGCACTACATATCCTGTTTGCAAAATGCATGTAGATATGTCTTTAAAAGGCTCTGAGAGATTGTCTTCACAAGACCAACCTAGCCTGTGCTATGTTCTCACACAAACACATAGCCCTATCATCTGAACACAATTCATGCCTGAGTTAGGTTTGATCTGCTATAGATAGTAAAACCCATGGATCACAGGGAGCTCTTCTCTCTGCTCTTCCCAATGGACACGTCCACAGGTTACAGGAGTTCTCCCCCTTCTGCTTATCCCATTGACTCCCTGAATCTTGTCATTCTGGTTCTATAGGTGGAATTGGCAGAGTTTCGAAAAAACATTTGGTCCCAGATGAATATGTTTGACTAATTATTCCACCCAGATTTTAATTTAGAAGTCTTGATCATGTCAATACAGAGAAATTTAACAGCCCTTAGTAGCCCTTTACTTCAGGGTATTCGATATATATTTTTTCAGTTTCTGCAGCTGACACACATCTAAGAACAGATTTTCCTCTACAGCTCAGTATTGGTGACACTGAACTATAACATCCATCTCATGTATAGTATGGAGCTTGCTTCGGTTCTATAAAAAAGCATACGTGAAATAATATGCATATGTCTGTGCTGTATTCACTAGGAACCCCGAGCCTCCTAGACTTATGCTGACCAGGGTATTTCCATTTCCCCTTCCTGATATTAATGCATTTTGCTGACTTTATATGTATGTAAAAAATCAGTTATGCAAACATTTTAATTGAATTACTTTTACTAAGCACACAAAATATTGGGATTGGCATGTTTCATGTGTGTACATAACTGTACTTTCGTGTTTGAAGTCATCAGGCACCCTTATCATACACCTGGAAAACAGTGCCGTTGCCCATCCTTAGTGCTCAGGACATCCATACACACACACACACACAGTTGTATTTATAGATATAGTTGTATATATAGTTGTATTTGTGTATGTATAATATATGTGCATATATTCAAACATAATGTCTGCCACTGTGAAATCATGCACTGATTTTAGAATATTGAATATTGATATAACTTAAATTTTTGAATTTTTCTTATATAGAAGTGAGAAAATTGAGCTGTGTGAGTATAGAACAAATTTTATATACATGTACACCAATGAGATTTGCCAAGGTAAACCAAGCAAATAAGGAAGGCTTACATTGTGAGATGGGTTGATTAGTGGTCAAAAAAATACCAGGTTGATAACTGGAGGTAAAATTCCAGGAAATGTACAATGAACACAGAGTCTATGGAGCCTGATAGAACAGTAGACTGTAGACTGGGATATGCTCACAGCCCCAGAGAATGGAGAGTACTACATGCTCTTACCAATAAATTCTATAGCTGCTGAGTCCACTGATATGTGACCAGAACAATTATTTCCCACATGACTGAAGGGGTAATGACACTCTCTCAACTTCTCCTTAAAAGGACTAACAGCGTTCTTGATTTGGGAATCCTCTCGACTTACTCATCTTCCATAAATACACAATTATTGATAACATGATATTAGCAATTAGTTTTTGAAACAGAAGGATTGAAATTATTTGGGCAAAATTATTCCCTAGCAAAACATTTTTAGGACATCAAATTATTTTGATCTCATTGTTTGTCTTATAGAAAACTTAATAATAAAAATAGGATTTAGGGGCAATTTTATTTAAAAAATTGCAAATAAGGATAAATGAAGAAAGATGGTGGGAAGGTTGTCGAGTCTCTAAAGGACAGACCTACACTGGAGAATATTTGGGAACACAAATTACGCTCCATAGGCCTTTCAAAAACTGTAATAACAGAGCACATGGTGTCAGGCTTGGTGGTAGTAGTGTGGGTTGAACATGGGGATGGGCATCGAAATATAATCAAAACACATTGCTTGCATATGTATAAGAATTATCAAAAGCATTAAAAAATAAATCAGAGGGCTGAAGAGATGCCTCAATGATTAAGAGCACTGGCTGCCCTTGCAAAGGACCAAGATTCATGGCAGCTAACAATAGTCCTTAACTCTAGTTCCAGGGGATCTGATTCCCTCTACCGACCTCCATGGGCATTATTTGACATGGGTGATTCCACCTACATGCAGTCAATAAACTGATACACATGAAAAGTTAATAAGTAAGGAAATGAAATTTTTTTCACATCAGAAGGAGGAACACAAAATATGTAGTCGCCATCGTAATTAAATGCAGCCAGACAGTTTAAATGCCATTTCCACAGTTAAATGGCAAATGATCGGGGGAGAGGGGTCAGGGTTGAAGTCATGAATTTCCTAATACAAAACTCCCAGGAAAATGGCCTTTAAATATTTCAATCTGAGAATAAAATTTTACAAAATGCTCACTATAGAACCTTGTCTCAAATCCCATTGTTTATTTTATAAACATGCTCAGTCTGAACATATGGAAAGCTTCTGATCTGGACCATCTGGCTGCCTATTTGATGCCTCAGATGGTATGTTCTGTACCGGAGCTCAGGCCATGAAGGAAAAAGGTGCTAAAATGCTATATGAAACACCTTCAATGTTTGTATATGAAGTGAATTTGAAGCATAAATAAACTCTGTCTTTAAAGTTGGACCTCATCACTAAAAGGTCTTGTACATGAAAATATTGTATAACCCTAGAAAACTCTGAAATCCAAACTGTTTTTTCCTCCATCACTTTGGATAAGGGACACTCATTCTGTATACAGTTCTTTCCATAAGACGTGGTTTGAAGAAAGGAATATTTCATAAAGATGAAGAGAGTGAAGAAGAGTGGACATCATGACAGGGAGGAAGATGTGTCTCTTGTTTGTCCTTACACTGTCATGTCTCATGATTTATGACACCAAACCAATTAAAATATTATCTTCCATGTGAAGAGTTTAGAGAAAAACATTGATGAAATCATTAAGCCTCAATTCCTGTATAGAACAAAATAAAGGTAGTTTTCCTTGTCACATATATTTAAGATCCTTCAGGTATTTGCTCCCTTTCATATTGATGGAGAACAATGAGTCCAGTATGGACTATAGAACTCTGACCTCAGTATAACTTTGTTCTCTGTGGCAGATGAGTAAGTACTAACAAATGTATTTGATAAGAACCTATGTACTCCTAATAATAAGCCTAATAAGTGTGCTTGTTGATGTATGTAGGAGGGAACAGAGCTTTCTAACAAGAATTTTAAGGCTTTAGCCTTCTAAGCCTCTACTTTAGATCTGTGTTAGAAACCTGTGTGAAGGAACCTCCCACTGTAAGCTTTAAGCTACCATAGGACAAGATGACAAAGTGACAAAAACCATAGTCTGTGAGCGCCTTGAAGAATGCTGCACTTGCAGTGGTCCTGAAGAAACATTTGCTGCAATGTATCTTATTTTTTCACATACTTGGGATGGTTCTGGGACCAGCAACACTGCATATTACTGGAAATGTCAGAATCCTTGCCCACACTTTCCCGAAATACCTGTTTTAGTAGAAATGCTGTTTAAACTTGCCATAATAACCTGAGAGGCACATATACCTCCGTGCTGGAAGTCGCAAACCCATCAAGTGATTACTGCCAAGAGGTGACATGAGAAATCCTACAAAACCGTGTATGTACTTCGTGTCAGTGGCTCAGTATCTCTGGAGCAGTTAACCAGAGTGTAGCCAGGGATAAACTTCCTCTACTTCTTGAGCATGATTTGATTCTTCTCCCATGTCCAGGTCAGTCTCAGGGTAATTTTTAAAGCATTATGCTTTGAACTTCTCATACATATTTATGTATTTATGTGGGTTTTTTTTTTTTTGAAGTTCTATATCTTAGAATTTTTGTAAATTGGTCTCTTAGGGAACATTGCTACAAAACTGCTGCTTTTTAATGAGGGGTGGGAGGAATATTTTATTAGTTATGATACTTTTAGTATTTGGGGTATGGGCTCTGGGCATATGTATTTAAGCTGTTTCTCGTCTTTTCCTGAGTTTTTATCCCGGGAGTGTGGAATCCGAAGATGAGGTTTCAGTCTGGGTGTCTATGGGGGTGTCTCAACAGGACAGAAACCAGGCTGGGGTACTAGGTATGGGGGTAGAGTGTCTTACTACGTCCAGATGTGGTCTAAGCCCACAGCAACCCAGTGTTCTGAGTCCAAGGGTAGACTGACAGCTGGAGCGACTTATTTGGGATCTAGAGGTGAGTGGGAGGGGCGGGTTTGGGGGTTGCAGTGGGTTAGAGACAGTCACCTGGGCCAGGGGAGTGACCAAGGAAAGGACGTGGAGCACGTTCGGTGTGGTTGGAGAAGGGGTGTGGAATGGGTGGGCTCAGATGAGTCACGTTAACAGAATTTCCGGTGGAGTGGGCGGAACCAGAGCAGAGGCCCAGAAGCACCAAAGCCGGGCCGGATCCTGGGGACTTCGGGGCCTAGAAAGCGCCACTGAGACTTAGGGAGCACTCCACTCCGGGAGCAGGGTGATTTGGAACTGGAGACGGACGGAACCGGACCCGGTCTCATCGAGATGTGAAGGTTCACCCCAATCACAGGAGCCACGTGGAGCGGTTGGTGCAGAGTGGATGTGGGGCGGGACAAGGAGGGACTGGCGCGTTTAAGGAGAGGGAGAACGAATTTTTATCAGCAGTTTTATAGGTCCCAAAGTAGTCTCATAAAATAATTAGTACAACATTTGTTTTTGAGTCAGGGTCTCCCTGTAGCCCCAGCTAGCCTGGAACTCCTTATGTATACCAGGCTGTCCTTGAACTCACAGAGATCTGCCTGTCTCTGCCTCCTGCGTGCTGGGGTTAAAGGTCTGCACCACGCCTGGCTTATGCGCACTATTTGAATTAATGTGCTGAAGTTCGCAAATACGGCAGAGTGATGTCGAGTGTAAAGGAGTTATTTCAAGTCAATGGTCCCTCCCCTTCCTGTTGAGGGAAAACAATGCTCTTCGGGGTCAAATTCAAACGTGCATTCTGACTTCCATGTTCTAATTTTCTATATCTAAGGGAGTTCCATCCTTGCCATCTCTGGAGAGCTTATTAGAATGAGTCAAAGAAGGAATGATTCTAGATTGCATTGAATCAGAACATACATTTTAGCGGACATCCTGTTATAGTTGTAAACGCTAACATTGAAGAAGTAAACTTGTAATTCACCATTAATGTTTCATTCGCAATATATAATTTATCATGGGAATCCATCAGTAAAATGCATACTTTTCTTTTGAGGTCTTAATTTTAGATCCTCTAGTCCATAGAAACAGTACACATGCTGAATACGGGTGTATCATGCCATACTAGTTCCACAGTTAGAAAAGGCATTAGAGAATATGACAATATGGAAAAGCTTCTGTAAAATAGTTTTGATCACACCCTACATTAGAAAATGCCTCTCAATTTC
>NW_008327626.1:46517-48383 GCF_000622305.1 Nannospalax galili
AATTCTTAGAGTAGAAAAAAAACCACTTTAATGTAATTTTGTCTAATCTCATGTTTGCCTTTGGGAGGGGTTATGCTTCTTTCATTTTGTTCCATGGCCAATTCAGAAACTTTATAGCATATAATATTGTCAGCCAATCACAAATTTCCATTTCCAACCTGGAGTTTGGACTGAGATGTAATTAGAGGTAGAACACAAGTTATGCAACCTGAAGATGCTCTGTAAATATCAATGTTCTGACAAAATATTCCAATTCGAGAGTCATTGGTAGAATTCTCTGTTTTGTTCTTTATTTATTGAGTGAACTACTGTGTTAGAAATCCAGCTCCTTTCTAAGTACTCACATCATGAACCACCCAGCACAGGCATACAAAGGTGCTAGAGCACTTGTAGTCTTGTGCACTAAGCTGTGAGCACCTGGAATCCTGGGGATGATGGTGATGTCCTGAAACACAGTCAAGAAGCAGCTGGTCCTGAGGGACATACCACTGCACATTTTATTAGTGTGGCAAATGCTTATCATCAATTATTTGAAATTACATTTGTGAGACAGGGAATCAGGTAGCCATAAATTAAAATGCAATATTATAGGATAGATTTTACCTATTAAAATTAATTTTTAAACATATGTTTTATTTATTTTTTTTGTTTTATATGTATGAGTGTATTTCCTGATGTGTGTAAAGGTGCCTAGAAGAGAGCATTGGAACCCCTGGAACTGGAGTTATAGGTGTTTTTTAACTGCAATGTGGGTGATGGGAACTGAACCTTGGTCCTCTGCAAGAGCAACCATTTCTCTTAACTATTGAACCATCTCTCCACTCCCATAATATTTACTTTTGGTGAAGAAGAATATGTACTTAGGAGATGCAATGTGATATTTTGTTCTCTACATACATTTTTGAAATTGACTATTAAATGAACACAGCACTTCATGTATTCACATTTTAAAATGTATATACTGGAAAAAATGTTACAAGATAGTTTTGAGATTGAAAACTGCCTGTAAGTTTAATTATTATAAAGTGACTGCAGTATTGCCTGTGAAATTTCAAGAATGTGAGACTTAATTTCAAGTAAAGCCCTCCCACATCATCAGAAGAGACCCATTTAATGTCTCAGTTAACTACATGATGAGCCAGGGGTTTGTTTTGTTTTTTTTTTTAAGTTTCTATTCTACTCTCTTTGAAACTCAGGTGCACACCCAAATGTCCCTCAGCCTGTGAAGGCATCTTGTAAATGTGGTCCATTTATAAATTGGAGTTCTACTCAGTGGTGAAGGAAAAGGAAACCAAGGAATCTGCAGGTAACTGGACGGGACTGGAAATGGCTGGACTAAGTGAGGGAAGACAGATGCCGAAATACAAGCCACAGGTGTTCTTCCTAGTGTGGCTCCTACCACCAAATCCTGAATAGACCCTCAACAGACATGAATTCAGTATGGGCTAGAGATATGTGTGCTCCCTAATTATGGCAGGACTGCGTGAAGAATAGGGAATCTACTGAAGTGTCCATTGACAAATGAAAAATTTACTGAAATGTGATATTTCTAAAGGGTACACCACAACTCCATCAGAGAAAAGAGAGGAATCTTCTCATATGTGAGAACAGGATTGATTTGATGAACACGGTATCAGGTAAAGGAAGTTGAAACACAGTAGTATATGATCTCAGTCTTCAGAGAAATGGAAAAAGGAAAGGTAGATGACAGATGTTGAAGGTACAATAGCAGTTTGCAGTGACTGGGGAGAATGTGGGGTAAATAACACAGTGTCATGGCTTCATGGCTTAACTTAGTTCTACTGTTCTATGGCACAAGGTAAGTGAAATAATCCAAGTTCCATTTTATATAATAAAATTGTTAAA
>NW_008327626.1:49987-50835 GCF_000622305.1 Nannospalax galili
AGAGGAAGAAACTTTCTCGTTTGTTTGGTACATATTGAGTTTTCCTGGTGGGATTCTGAAGCCTCGTTCTTTCTGTTGCTATTTCTACTTCACATTTCATCACAGCTCTGCCTCCCCTAGTGGTTCTTTAACCTGCAGAAAGAGTTCTGTTTACCAATTGTTGCACAAGTGCAGTTGCCGGATTTTAGAAGCCTTTGTGTTTCCAGCATCAACATTGTTCAGTCAGTGTTGGATCTTTTGTTCATGTTTTGACTACTCTTTGGTGAGGAGCCAGTTCTCAACTTCTCCTATTGCGGTGTGCATAAGTCAGCCAGTGTGAGCCTTCTAGCTAAATTTTAGGTAGGTGAGGATAAAATAAGAAATTACTATAGAACTATTGTTAGAATAATTATGCACTGCTGTTTCTGTACTTTCTACAGTACATGCAGGGTATAGGAAATTCTTTACAAGGATCGTGTCTTCTTGCTGTGGATGGAGAGCACACATTGTTATTTATCTTCAGCCATGTTCCACTAGTGCTTTTGGAGGAAGTGTCTTTTGTAGCTGGGTCACTGGCCTCACTGTAAATTGTTCGGAAAGGATTATGTCAGGTCCACAGGTCATGCTAAGGTTAAAAAAAAAATCTATGTTTTACCTATGCCTACAGTGCATGGTTATAAGCAGACACCAGATTGAATTCATGAAAAGAATTATATATGAGTGTGACTTTACATCACATAAATATAGAACTGATCTTGTGTACTACAAATATAGGAGGGAAATGGACTTAATTTATGTGCCAGTGCCAGCCGGCCAATACAGACAGTACCTGAAAGGGGGAGTGAGGATTGAAAGAAAGAAAAAGAGAC
>NW_008327627.1:0-451 GCF_000622305.1 Nannospalax galili
GCTTTCATAGTTTTCACTGAAAAGTCACCTGTAATCCTAATGGGTTTTCCTTTAAATGTGACTTGTTTCTCTTTTACAGCTTTCAGTATTCTCTCTTTGTTCTGTACATTTAGTCTTTTTACTGTGATGTGCTGTGATGGCTAATCCTGGGTGTCAACTTGATTGGATCTGGGATTAACTGAAATGAAAGAGATCGTCTTGATTGGATCATCTAAAGCCAGAAGACACACCCTAAATGTGGGTGTTACCTTCTGATGGCAGCCGGTATAAAAAACCAAGGCAGAGAATGCGGGGCTTTTTGCAGCTTGCCTTCTCTCTCGCTGGTGAGTTTGTCTTGCTGCTGTAGACTGAAGACTAGCTGATCTTTTGAAATTTGTCAGACCTTTTAGTTCATCCACTTATCTTCATCTTGATACTCTGTTTTACATTTCATTCATCCTATTGGTGAGGC
>NW_008327628.1:0-3090 GCF_000622305.1 Nannospalax galili
GTGTGTGTGTGTGTGTGTGTGTGCACATGAGTACATGTTTCCATGGTGGTCAGAAGACAAGCAATTGTCCTGAAGCTGGAGTCACATATTGTAGGGAGTGGCCTCATTGGACTGGTGGGAATGGAACTCACGCCACCTATATGAGCCGTGCACCTTTATAACCACTGAGACATGTCTCCAGTCCCCTCCCCAGGGTTTAAAGAAGAACTTTTACTTCTCCTTAAGGCCCTGTTAAGTTTGGCCTCTCCTGTATATTGTACCATTTTGTGCCTAATGTTCTTCCTCACACCTCTAGGTCCAATCATGGTCCCAAAGCCCTTTTGCCTCATAAACCTCATTTCTGAAAGGAATTGTGTCAGCTGTCCTTTTCCTGACTGACTACTGTTGCTTATCATCTCTTCAGTGTTATATTTAATGGAGACACAATGTTTTTTGAGTCCTTCAGCAACAGGATGAAGTTAATCATTAAGGGCCTTGTGGGTCCCTGAGACAATGTTATACTCCCGTTGCTTACTCAGCTGACAAGGTAGGATTTAGCAAAAGATGCCAGTCTATGTTGATCCACTCCTGTGCCCACTCACACACGATGCACACTGTACCTTAGGAATGGTGTCAGTTGAACAGAGATCTAATGTGAGATCTTACTGATTATTAAGGGAAACTTGCATGTTGGGCATGAGAAATGCCATGGTGCATGTGTAGATCATGTTAGCTGATAGAGCAGTAATTTTCCCATGGGAAGTGAGGACCTTGGCAGTTCTGACCTGTGACCACATCTAGGCAGAAAAGGAGTCATTCCTACAAAACAATGAGTTTAGATAGGAAAGAAATGGCTGAACCAAAACCACTACAAAGAAGGTTCAAACTCTGGGCAATATTGCTGTAGAGACAAGGCTAGTCTATTTCTCACTACCACTTGAAATCTCTCTTTTCTGTGAGGACTCTGTTACTCATTGGACTTGGAGGGAATGTGAAGAGCTTTCTGAGAATGGTATGTTCTTTTTAGGGCAATAGTCCAGCACAAGCAGATTCTCAGAGTTGCTTGAACTGAGATTGTGTTTGTGCCTGTGTAAGTGTTCATCTGAATGCATTTATGTGCAAAGGTATCCACATGTTTTTGGAAACCAGAGGTTGACACTGAGTGATTCCATTTGTCACTTTCCTTCTTTTTTTTTTTTGATTTAGACATTTTATTTATTACTACTTTGTATGCATATGTATATCATGTGTGTGGAGGGCTCACATTTGCCATGACGCATGTGTGGAGGCCTCAGGACAACTTTGAGGACTCATTTGTCTCCTTCCACCTGTATGTGGTTTTGTGGATTATACTGAATTTGCCAGGTTTTCCAGCCAAGTGCTGTTATCCATGGAGCCACCTTGATGCCACCCTCCACCTTCTTGATGGAGACAGGCTCTCTCACTGAACAAGGAGTTCACCAATTCCCTTAGACCAGCATCCCAGCATGCTCAAGGCATCCTGGAGTCTCCACCTCCTCACCTCTGGGATTGGAGGCATGTGTGCTGTGACCAGCTTTGTACTAAGTCCTGGGAATCTGTTTTTTTATCCTTATGATTATGTGATGAGCACTTTACAAATGAGCCATTTTCTTGATCTCAAATTCACGTTTTATTTAGCATTGTACCAGATGTGCTGAAATTAAACCACCTGTGGGTTTTGTGTTTTGTCTTGGAGCTGGGTTCATTAGAGGTATATATATTTGTCTTGTTTACCAGAGATTGAAGGTGCGTGAGTGAAGCGTCCCCATGGTAACAGCCATTTCCTTATAGCCTGTGGCCTTAATACAAGTGGAAGCCTGGCTTATGTGCCCAGTATCTGATCACACTGCTTTCAAATGAAGAGTGACGACATGCAGGAAGCTGAATTTGTGGTTACATTTGTCTGTGAGTGTTTTGATGGGTCATACGTGCAACAAGAAAGGGGCCCATTGCATAAGGTTCCAGGGGGAAGACATAATTCAGACCATTAAAGACTACTTATATTTATTTTTTGTGTATGAATGTTAGTTCTGCGTGTATGGACATGCACCATGTTCATTTGGTGCCCATAGAGGTCCGAAGACGACATCAGATTCCCTGGAACTAGAGGTACAGATGGGTGTTAGCCACCATGTGTATGCTGGGAACTGATCCTTGGTCCACTGAAAGACCACCATGTGTATTTAACCACTGGCCCATCTCTCCAGCACTGGAGTCCATTCTCATGGAATGGCTGTGTAGACATCACTAGTCCAATTAGGATGTAAGAGCAGTGAAATGTACAGTCCTCTGTAAGGGTTCAGTTGTGGTGTCTGAAGAGATCATAGATTCTTGGACAGGGCTGTAAGATTATGTATCAGGATCAGAAATAGCAGGATGTCAGATGGCTGTAAGTGACCCAATAATGGGATTCCCATCTGGCAGGTAAGGAGTGTGACAGTAGTTATCGGGCAGTTAAGATGCCCAGACCCAGTACAGAGTCCAAGGATGTCAGTGTTGTCCCAAGAGCAGGTAGGCAGCCTTTGGCACTGTAGTAAAGATGTGTTTTGTAACTTTTAGGAAAAGTTTACCCTTGATCCAGGAGTATTTCAGATGTCACCATGGAGGAATAGGGTCAGGATGAATTCCCTGAAATGAGTGGCAGTGTTCTGTAGGACGTGGGTGGATAAAGGAAACACCACACAAAATTTAAGTTTATATGGTAGATCCCAGAAAGGTGAGAGGTATTGGCTATTCACTAGGGTCTGGAGAATTGTGAGGGTGAATTTCACCTGATTCTAAATAGAGAGCAGATGGAGATCTCAAGAGGATCACAGGAGTCCTGCTCAGAAATTTCTGTAGGAGGCCAGATGAACCCATGTTATAACAGGTGGGGTGATCATCATGGGAATAGGCACGTTCATTCCTGAGACAGGCAAAGGATGGACTGGGAGAGACAGAAAACCAAAATATGAAAAAAGCTACACACACAGCTTTACTGAAGTCAGCAAACAGCTCCCTTTTGGAAAGGGAAAGATCCCAGAGCTGAGAGTCCACTTAACAGGCCCTGGGCCCAGGGTCTAGTACAGTCAATGGAGCCTCTCTTTCCCA
>NW_008327628.1:3196-3918 GCF_000622305.1 Nannospalax galili
GGAATATGGTGTGTTATTTAGTTTTTTTCGGATTATTTTTGATATTTAATTATTTTACTATAACGAAATCCTAAACAGCTGACAAAAATTATCTGAAAAATTATACAGAGATAGCTGACCACATCCTGTGGGTTTATAGTAGGAAGGAATGATCCCAAAGCTGAGATTAGGCTTGGGCCTATGCTTATCCTTGAAAATCTTTCTCAGTGACAGAATTGATAAGGAACCTGTAAGGAAAGGTTTATTTATGGTCAGAGCTAAAATTGCAGAAGAGGTGAATGCCAGCTTTAGGAGTTCCAGAGACTGTCATCCCAATGGTCTAATCTAATCGATTGTCTTCTGCACTCTTTAGTCCTGCTTTCTGATTGGTGAGCTGTGTAAACTATCCTTGCTTCCCCACCCAGATGGGCTGTACGCCTTCTTCCAATATAAGTGCAAATATATCCTTCCTCTGTTATCCTTTTAAGTTTCTTGTCAGGTGCTTGATCACAGCAAGGAGAAATTTATTTCTTTCAGGTACTTCTAACACTTTATGTTCATGATGCACCCTCTAATATGTAGTTTTTGTGTCTTCTTGGCTGTAGGTTTATCAGTTTTACTAACATACATACATACATAACGTTCTTCCTCAATTTCCAGGGTGCTGAGATTTGAGATTACAAGTGTAAATCATTGTGTCTGGGGTTGTTTTGGCTATAATTTAGGTATTTATTTCCTTGCTG
>NW_008327628.1:4113-6964 GCF_000622305.1 Nannospalax galili
CAGCTATTTCCTACAGACTCATTTTTAATGCTACTAACACTTAGATGTTTGCACATGCGTCTCTAATCTCTATGTATCTGATTATTACTTGTTGCAGTCGGTTACACTCAGATCCTTGGCATCTGAGCATGGATATAAAGTCATCAGGTAGCTCTCAGTGGTAATATTTTTCACATCTACTAATTATTAAGGAGCAAATTTCTATGCTTTGAAGATATATTATTTTTTTATAATTTTTAAATTGTTAATGACCACATGATTAGAAGAAACATTTCACTACAGCTTTAACATATTCAGTAACACACTCCAGAGCAAGAGTACCTCTCTTTCACAAGTGGCTGCAAGTTTCTAAGTTCACGGTTGAATTAATAAAGTTATACAGTATTGAACTTGGTATAAACCCTGTAACACATAAAATTGAATGCGTTTTTAACCTTTAAAAAAATCACCATTTCATTTTAGAATATATTGTTCCTTGCAGAAAGACTCATTGTTTTTCCTGCTAATACTGAAATGTTGGCACATGCATCTCTAATCTATATGTGTCTGATTATTACTAGTCATAATCGGTTGCACTTGGATCCTTGGTGCCTGTGTATGTCTTTAAAAGCACCAAAATAAACATTTCAAACATTTCATTTCTACAACTGACTTGTGATTAAAATGTCTAGAAAGATAATGTATTTTTTAAAGTATTTTTAATACAGTTACACTTACTTGTTTATGTGCACACTCATGTACATGGTGCATGAGTGGAGGTCAGAGGACAGCCTGTGGGAATCTCTTTTTTCCTTTCATCTTGTGGGTCCCAGGAATCAAACTCAGGTCTTCAGATTTGGCAGCAGGCACCTTTACACGCTTAACCACCTCACCAGCCCTGTTAAAATTTTTTTTTAAGGGTAATATAGATATATTTAATGTCTTCGCATCAATAAAACAGTGTGTGGCAATGTTTTATATAGAGAAAGGGTTTTGGCTGAATCTAGAAGTGACTCCTTGTAGATATTCTGTCTTTGAGACATTTAAAATAAACATGATGTGAGAAGTCAGTAGCCAGGCCCATTCTCAATGTGGAAACACTGCAGATATGTGCCAGGGAGGAAACATTGAAGACCTGCAGGACAAGTCAGGAAAAGATACGAATGTCTGTCTCTACCTCTGTGCCAGAGTCCCATTCTGTATAAGATAGGGAAGGAAAGGATATGCAGCATTGGAAAGGAAACCATACATTGATTGCCATTTGCAGGAATGGCGATAAGATAGAGGGAAAAAAATATTCTTGAGAATAACATGAAAATGATTTGGAACCATGGAGGAAATGATTCCGCTGTGTTGGCCCTCCTCTTTGTAGACTGGACACTGGTTCAAGTCCATCTTGGGGCGTCTCCTCTGCCTCCTTGATCAAGAGGACAGGTGACCCACCACAATTACAGGACATTTTGAGAGATGCTCATAGTCCCCTGGAACTAGCCAACCTAGGAGGGCAAGGAGCAAAATGTGTCCTTTATGTCCCTCTGACCAAATTATTATAGGCCTCAAAGCATGTCTGTTAAACATCCAAGAAGGTTAGTTCCACCAGTCTGGTACTTTTAATTACTGTGTGTTATGTAGATAAACCTTTGGCAAAGACCAACTGTTCCCAGATATACTTTACCTAGACATATATTTCTTGATCTGCTATGTATAATTTGTCAGTAGGTTGTAGGAGTAATATAGCTCCCTCTTGTTTTCAGAACTAGCTAGGCATTATTTATCTCTCACATTCTCACACCTCCATCATGGTTTTCCCACCTAAGGTGCCCACATTTCCCCCTTTCTCCCTTAATAATACCTTTCTCCTATGGTCCAACTTCTCTTGAGCTCCTTCTTTCCTCTTATCCCCTAGGTTCTTTGTATACCTGTTGGGAGCTTTACTAGACTGCCACAGCTTACCTTGACTTAGGCATTTAAGAAAGAAGACTGAAGAAAGAAGGCTGCCACTTCAAGAGCTTCCCAGCTCGCTGCTTCTGTGGTCAGGGTTGACATGCTATGCTTCCCTGATTAACTGGCAATCTTAGAAACATAACTAAAGAGTCCTGTTTCAGTTTATAGGCACCGAAGTCTCTCAGCACTGACAGCCTGGTTTCTATGTAAGATTACTGAATTCTAGTAGTTGCTAAGAGTAATCATAAGCAGTACACATTATATCTTAGATACTGTAAACATTACGTAGCTGAACCTCAGGTGATGGTGCAATGAACCACATTTTCATTATGCACTAGTCAACTGAGGGACACTTAGATTGCTTCATCTCTTAGTGGATGAGTGTTCCCCTTTCCCTACATCCTCTCCAACATTTGGTATCATTTGTTCTCTTGATCTTAGCCAGTCGGACTGGGGTAAGATGAAATCTTAAAGTGGTTTTAATTTGCATTTCCCTAATTATTAGTGATGTTGAACATCTTTTATGATGCTTCATAGCCATCTTTACTTCTTTTGAGAACTCTGTTCGGCTCCTTAGCCAGTCTTTTAATTGGGATACATCTTGTCTTGATTCTCTGTTTTTTTGTATTTTATATTCTGGATATTAAACCTCTGTCAGATGTGTCGCTGGTGAAAATTTTTTTTCCCATTCTGTGGGTTTTCTCTTCACTTTTTTGATTGCTGCTCTTGCTGTACAGAAGCTTTTTAGTTTAATGAGGTCCACTTATTGATTGCTGACCTTAATTCCTGAGCAACTTCTGTCTGATCTAGAAAATCCTTTCTTACACCTATATCCTGTAAGTCATTGCCAATGTTTTCTTCTAATAGTTTCAGGGTTTCCAGTTTCACATTGAGGTCTTTGATCCATTTGGAGTTGACTTTTGTGCAA
>NW_008327628.1:7277-7811 GCF_000622305.1 Nannospalax galili
TTGTGCTTCCATATGAATCTTAGGATAGTATTTTCCCCTTCTGTGAAAAATGTCATGGGAATTTTGATTGGCATTGCATTGAATCTATCAATGACTTTTGGTAGGATGGTCATTTTCACAATATTAATTCTTCCAATCCATGAGCATGGGAGGTCCTTCCATCTTCTGGTGTCTTCCTCAATCTCTTTCTTTAAAGATTTAAATTTTTCATTGTAGAGGTCTTTAATGTCTTTGGTCAAGTTTATTCCAAGATACTTCATTTTATTTTTTGCAGTTATGGTGAAGGGTAATGTTTCCATGTGCTGTTTCTCTGATTGCTTGTTATTGGTATATAGAAAGACTACAGACTTTTATAGGTTAATTTTGTTACCTGCCATTTCACTGAGCATGCTAATAATTTCTAGGAGTTTTCTGGTGGAATTTTTGGAATCTCTTAGATATATCATCTGCAAAGAGGGATAATTTTATCTCTTCTTTTCCAATTATTACTCCCTTAATTTCCTTCTCTTGTCTTACTGCTGTTGTGGGAGTTTC
>NW_008327628.1:8381-8592 GCF_000622305.1 Nannospalax galili
ATTACTGTTTCAATTTCTTTTTGTGTTATGGGTCTGTTTAAGCTGTTAATCTCTTCTTGGTTTAGTTTTAGTGGTTCCCATGCATTTGGATATCTGTCCATTACTTTGAGGTTTTCATATTTAGCAGTATATAGGTTTTTAAAGTATTCCCTTATAATGTTCTGTATCTTTCTGGTGTCTGTTGTGATGTTTCCCCTTTCATCTCTGATTT